>NW_024582554.1:924125-946120 GCF_018398535.1 Haplochromis burtoni | reverse complement strand
TCACTCCTGGTCTGATTGGGGAGGGGACCAGAGAAAACTGGTACAAACATTCATGTGTGGGCTCAGGGACGTCTCTCAGTTTCAGGCAGGTACACTCCTCTCGTCACATTCACCAGCAGATGGCGTCTTTGTGACTGGGTAACATGGTGGCTCCGCCCTTTATAGTTTCCATACTTGCAACTATTCCATTTGAAAATAACAGCAGCAGCAAGCCCGAGTCACACAGGTCGCTCTGCAAACTCCCGTTTACCAGGGAAAATGTGGATCCCACACCCAGCTGCCGAGTAGGCGCTACTGTGAAACTGGCTGCAAAGATAGTTAGTTGGTTAGTTAGTTAGTTAGCAAATGTTGGTATTTTCATCCAAACTACAAGGAAGTTCCTGGTGGAGCCTCCATCACAAACCCAACAGCCACCCGTGAGCTGGTTGGAGAATCTTTTATTGAGGAGAAAACAAGCAGACGGTTTCATGCTGAGGTTAGTTTATGTTGTGTGTAAGAGCGACTCGACCATTCGATTGGCTCCTGTAAAGCCTCCTCTCACTGACATAATACATTTCCATGTCGCAGTGCTTCATGTTATAGCCTGAACCACGAGAACTCGCCTCCTTTCTTCCTCGCACACCTGATGACATGAAGGATCAACTCTGTGCACGTGGGGCCTGCTGACATCACCCTTCAGTGTTTTAGCTTCTCCTCGCTGCTGTCTTCAGCTGCCAGCCGGCACAGTTACCTTGCCCAGCTTTAAAGAGCACGCGGCGTCTGTCAGCGCTCGTGCAGATCAGCACCTGCTGTGTTGCCTGTTGGTCTGACAGCTTCAGCAAGAATTCAGAACCAATATTTCATAGTTCGTGCCTTCATCCAAATCTCTGTTCACTCCCTCGTTTGGCCAAACGTGAGCGGGCTTCACGATGCTGGCCTGCTGTCATAAATACGCACGCTGTAAAAAGTTAATCAAAATCTAGATTCCTAGAAACGTACCATGTCAGGCTGTTACTCATTTGAAAGAAATGCAGCCGGGGTCATTGTAACGTCAGCCTGTAAATGGTTTGGAAGCACAGCTCTCACGGAGCGCTGCCTTCAACAGCAAATCAAATCCTCTGCTTCAGGCTGAAAATAACTACTATGAAATGTGTTTGGTGTCAAAGCCTTGGGCTGAAGAACGACACGAGGGCAGCTACTGAAGATAAGAAGCGTCTCTCAGTCCATAACAGAGCTTTGAAAGCAAAGCTTGCTGTAGACAGCATTTCTTTTCTGCTGATTGAACAGATGCAGTTCTCTCTCAAGCACTGATTAAAATCCTGATCAATAACACACGACGTGTCCTCAGTATCCATGTTGTTAAACTGCTCTGCATGTGATGAATAAACTTAAAGTGCACTAACGATGTGTTTGCTGACCTTTTTTTCCTGCATGGATTCAGAGAAACAACAGGACCTGCATGCTGGCCCGGGCCATCATGGCGGCATCGGTCTGTGTGACCAGGCCAACTTATTCTAGAAAGCACCGTTTGTGACCAGCATAGGACTGTTGACAGCACTGTAGCATGGCGTTTTATTTCTCCCGTGTCGTTCCATCATTGAAGAGATGCTCGATGGACCCATTCTTATATCGTGCTGTGCACAGCATTCACACTCCCATGGATGCATCAGAGAGCAGCTTGGTGTTAGGATCTTGCCCAAGGATGCTCGGCAGGGATCGAACCACCAACCTTCCAATTAGTAGGTGACCTGCTCTGCAGCCGCTCCACGGTAACCAATAACTGAGTCCAAAAGTCCCAAACAACCAAACATGACGCACTAACGCACAACAAGGTGTTTATAGATGAAACAAGTCTGTAAAACCGCAGGTATTAAAGATGCATGTATACACAAATATGTTGGCTTGTACAGAGCACGAGCAAATACACTCGACAGGTAAATGTGTCACATATACTACAGCACACTGGCTGCTCAGCCTGGTTCAAGGGAGTTTTCCTTCCCACTGTCACCAAGTACTTGCTCACAGGTGGCTGTTTGATTATTGGAGCCTCTGTATTATTCTAGTCTTTACGATATGAAACTATCCCAGCCACCACAGGACTGACACACACAGACACACAACCATTTGGATTCAAACCAACAAAGCTAACCCTGCGTGTCCTAAGACTGTGGGAGCAGCAGACGCAGGGGAACATGCAAACTCCACAGAAAGGCAGGTGGAGGAGTCACACAGCACCTCCCTGCTGTGAAGCAACAGTGCTAACCACCACCCCAACTTGGAGATATGTTTATATATATAACTTGATTGGTTCAGGGTTGTGTGTGACGTGCACAAATACAAAGCTCAAACTCACATTTACATGAAGCCGTGTGGGTCAGAGGAAAGCTCATGGTTATCTAATGTGCTGAATTCAAGCAGCTGCCATTCACAGCTACTAACAATGTTATTAACTCAGTTTCCTGCCACAGCAGCACCTCCTGTGGTCTCAGCTGTACTCAGAGTATGACGTGTGTTTACGTGAGTTACTGCTGCCTTCCTGTCAGCTCAAAGGACTCTGGCCATCCTTCTCTAACCTCTGGCATCAGAGAGCTGCTACTTCCTGGATATCTCCTCTGTTCAAACCATTCTCTGTAAACCCCAATGACTTTGGGGTGGAAAGATCCCAGTACATCACCAGTTACTGAATTTCTCAGACCAGTCCATGTACCAGCGATAACCACACCATGTTCAAAGCCACCTTAATCACTCTCTGCTAGTTTGAACTTTAGCATCTCTTCATGCTAAGTCAGTATATCCTAATGCTGCCATGTGATTGGCTTATCAGATATTTGTGGAAAAACGTGGCAGGTGCATCTATGGCAGCAGCAGGTGAGCGCATGTGACTGGAGTGATGCACAAAATGTGGACGCTCAGGAGGAAGAGGACAGGACATGCATTTCCTGTTTAAAGTCAAGATAAGATGCTCTGTAACTTTCACACTTAGACTTCATTGACTGTAGTCCTGTGATTGCTGTCAGAATCAGTGCTGTTTATAAGCGCTGGTTGCTGCTGACATGATTTTAGCTCATGCAGCAGCCCGCTCAGTTCCCCTCATTTGCCGCTAGGTGGCGCCATGGACAAAGAAATCCTTTGTCATGCAAACAGATAGTGTATAATGTTGGTGAGCATGAAACAGGCTGTGTCAGCATGTGTTCAGACCCCGAGGGAAAAGACAAGATGAGCTTCTGTGGCCACTCTCCAGCTTGTGGCTAAATAATTTGGCCCAGCTGATTTCCTCACATCCCTCGCTCTGCCTCCTGAGGACCACATCTGTCATTAGGCCATAAACAGATGGGGCATCGCATCTTGGCGGTAAAAGAGGAGCAGGGGAAAGTCAAATGGAGCCAAGCAGATTGTGGATTGGAGCGTCTGAGCAGACAGGAACTGGGAGGTTTTTGTTTGAGAGTCAGAGATAAACACAGGGCTGGATGCTGTGATGGTCCAGTGCTTCGCTCCTTCAACAGACACTGCAGCCTGGAAATCACCACCCTCAAATGAGCAGCAGATGTGATCACTGCGCTGAAGGCTAGCGTCACATTTGCTGGCCAGCATGCATGTGCACTAAAAGTTCATATCCAGATGTTCATTAAAGTGGGTGATGTCTAGAAAGAGCAACGGGAAGCTTGAGTTCAGTGACCGATGGGGGATACGATGACTCCAGCTGTATGCAGGATGTCAGGTAGACTGTCACAGGTTTGGATCTCCAGACAAAGCCGGGCTAACTGTTTCAGGGTCGGGGTCAGATGAGCAGGGCTGCACTGTTGGATATTTGACATTAATGAACTTGAGATTCCCTTAGAATGAGAGCAGAATCACTGGTGGGAAATACGAACTGGACGCTTCTGTCTCAAACATGCAGAACGTGCAGCTTGTTTCTCTTCTTTCATTACACCGTCCGTGGCCTCACGCTCACTTTTCTTGCTCCCGTATTGATGTTTTGTGCCTGGAGTGAGCTGGACGACTGTGCTGCCGGGTCAGAGGTTTCTGCAGAAAGGCCATGTCGGTGACGGAGCAGCTGTTGGAGTTCTTTCATGCATTCATGTCAGAATAAAAGCTTCATAGAAAGAAAGAAAATAATGCTTTTATTGTGTGGTGTAACATTGTTGTTGCTGCTACAGATTCACACATACATACATTTAAAATACATACATACAGCGCTCTTACTGGCAGCTGTCGCCTTGTCCTGCAGCGCTTTTATACTGAAGGTGCAACGTCCACCTTTTAAAAGATTTACAGCGGTTTCACAGGAACGTCATTATCACGGCTGAGAGTCGAATGATTAACAGACTCGTACACGTGTAACGATGGTGCAATAATGAACAGTGTGTTCATCAAAAATGAGCATATTGTAGTCTAAAACCGTGTGTTCTCTGTGTTGGACTGAACACGGCTGTTTCTATAACGTGACATACATGACGTGACTCGTGCTGTGCAGGCACACAGCATGCTGGGACTGCAGCACACACACTCCATTAACACGTTGCTCAGAGAGCCCAGACTGTCATTCCTCCTCAGTCACGCGAAGCTGAAACACTGTAACTGCTTACATGATTCAGGTCCTGTTTGCGTGTTGAGGCCCACTCTGCTGCAGCACGGCGTCCACAGCCCCAGTGTCTGCGCAGACCGGAGGGATGGCCTGGCATACGGTAGGCTTGTTAGGCACCACACTCTGGTTTGTGTCTCTTTGGATTTTTTTTCTTTTTTTGTCCACGTGCTGGTAAAGTTTAGTCACCGTAAACCACCCGGTTAGTGTCAGGATGCTGTGGTTTGGGTTCAAACACACTTCGTCACAGCAGCTTGGCTCATTGAGGCTTTCACCCACAGAGTCGGGGAGAAGATGCCAAAAGGAGCTGATATATCATAATGATGCTGGATCAATACTGCCTAATCACATTATCTGCACTGACCGATGATGCAACACCAGATCGTGCTGCCAAAACACGAAGTGCCCCCTTTTATAGACAGGCGCAGACTAAATACTGGGAACATTCATGTTTTTCCACTGAAGTGGCAGATGTGTGTGTGTCTGTGTGTGTGTGTGTGTGTGTGTCTGTGTGTGTGTGTGTGTGTCTGTGTGTGTGTGTGTGTGTGTCTGTGTGTCTGTGTGTGTGTGTAAACATGATCCCAGCAGCACACAGCACCCGGCAGTGTTTCAGTCGTCACAGAGAAGAATAGCTGGTGTATTTCAGGCGTATCCAGCATCATCACTTACTGAGGCCGCTCTGGTGCACTAAGTATGACCAGCAGTGTGTCAGTAAACCTGCGTGAGAGGGTTTTATTTCCAGTCCTCATCAACATGAATCTTCTAAAGAACAAACACCTACTTTTAAAAACGTTCGTGCTGTACACTAAAGTGTTGCTAAAGGGAACTGCAGGTGATCAGATCCTTCCTGTCCTCTATCAGGAGCACCGGGTCCCGGTCGGAGGGTGGACGCGGAGAAACTCCACAGACACCACCCAGCAAGCAACAAGAAACACATAACAATGACATAAATCAAGCAAACATCCACCTTGTAAATTATAACACGAGGCAAAACCAGCAGCGATGCTGGAAGCAGATATAGAAGATTAGCGCTTTAATTATAATCATTTATTGATTACAACAGTAGATTAAAGGCTGCTTAATTGTTTCCAGCTCCACACTGGCCTCCACCCTCACGTCTGCTCCCACACTCACAGACTGCTTTGACATAGTCACGTGTGTCTGGATCACAGCGCCCGGGGTTACACGCACTCACGCTCACGAGCACACCAGCGCACTGGGACACTTCAAAAGCAGCGCGATGGTGCAGACATCTGGTAGTAGTTTCTGGAGGGAGTCCCCCGTCACAGAGTTTTCCAATCTCAAACAAAGTTGCCTCGGTGCGAATGAAGTCAACAGAGTTTCCTTCCCAGACGCTTTTCCTCTCAGTCTTTGTTTTTCAGCGGCTGATGCAGATCCAGTGAAGCGTGAGAGGCCTCGGCCCGCACGACGCCCGGCTGACCTGCTGCTGTTCTGTGGAGAGTTCCTTTACTTCACGGGGAAGCTGAATGATCTGCCTTCGTTAGCTGCTGCTGCCCAGGACGAATAAAAGATCCACGGGCCCAAACACAGCAGAGGTCTAGTCATCACACAGCAGGTGGTAACTCAAGCAGCTGTTTGACAGAAGAGTCGCTCACAATCAGTTTGGCCTCAGAGGCTCAGATGTTCTGTGGCTCATGTTTTCTTACTCCAGATGGATGCAGCACAGACTGAGAGTGAAGGAACTGATGTTGTGTTTCTAAAAACGTCACCTCATGGTGAGAAACAGCACCAGCCACCTGTGAGCCAGTGCGTGAAGGATAACAACAATGTGTCTGGTTGAACAGTCGGCCTGACCGTTGCCACTCAGTATGACAGGTCCTTCCTAAGAACACTGACTGTTCATTCTCAGCCCAGATTTAAACGGAGTCATGACCACAGCGCTGCTGCTGAACAGATTCTTCATGTGTGTCCTGACCGAAGCTGGAGAACCAATCAAAAACATCCTTCAACACTAACCAGGTGAGGTCACTGCCAGCCTTCAAGCGTCACACGCTGAGAAAGAACACACCCGTCCCTCTGTGAATACCTGAGGATGAAACTGCACAGTGGTTGCCCTCCCTGATCAGACTACGTTACACCTGTCTATTTACGCTTCATGTTCAACCGGGCAGCTCCCATTAAAAGCAAATATTCACATACCAGCTCAAGGTGAGGTTGCATAACGAACCTGAAGAACTGTTAGATCATTTGAAGAATGCTGAGACACATGGCTGCCAGTCGAAACCAAGCAAATGCAAAGTTTCAGTCTTATTGTTCCTTACATGAGCTTAGAGCCCAGCGTGAGCTGTGTGCAGGTCTCTGCTGTTCGATCCCCGCCTGCTGCCGCCCGTGCAGGACGCTGACCACGAGCGTGCGAATCGCAGAGAGACAACACACCGAACGAGCAGAGGAGTGTTTGTGTGAAGCCGCTACCTGTGGATGAAAGCTGCACGCGTGATTGTTGATGAGCTCTTTCTGCCACACAGACACAGAGTTGCACATTAAACAACGATGTTCACACATGTGTCACCTTTACTTTTCTATCCACGGTTTGTTGGTTTTGTTCACTTTGAAGCGACACACGAGCACATTTCTGTTTCATGCACATATTCAACGACTTCACGTATGTGAGCATTTACAGAATGTCAGCAGGATGTTTCAAGCACTTTATTAATGAGCTAAAGATGGAAGCAACTTTAATTGGCTACTTTAGACTTACAGTTTTTTATTTATAGCCTTTACTCATTGTTCCAGCAACAGTCCTGTTATTGTTGGCGTTGTCCCGTCTGTGTGAGCTGATGTCATTATGCCACCTGAAAAACAAATGTGGAGAGCAGAATGTGCTGAAGCTGCTGTTTGGTTTCAGATTGTGTTTCTCTCCCTGACAGCTGCTAATTACACGGCCTCACCTCAGTGTGCGCACGCTGAGAGCTCGCTCTACATACCAGCAGAGATGTCGGTGCTGGGGCTGAAGGAGGAGCCGTCAGGTTGGAAATACTTTGGCACAATGTGTGTGTCGCTGCTTTGTATGCTGAGATTCTTGAAACCTGAATGCCACATAAATATGCTAAATATATGATGAACGTGACCCCATTCTTCTGTAATAACACAGCGGTGAAGCAGTTTTGGCAGGTACAAGTCAAGTTACCTAACTCGTTGGCTCCCGATGCAAATCACTGAAATGTGATGTGTGACGTTCCAACACGAGTCGTGTCCTGACCCTGTGAGTGTGGTGGGAGACCTGAGGCTGGGCCCACCCCACCGTGCTGGACCAGTATTATATGCTCACTTCATACACTTGATGATTAAGATGAAACAATTAAATCTGGATAAAATTATTAAGCTCTGTAATCCCTGTGTTGAACTGAAGAAGGACAAATCAGATGTTAAAGGTCAGTCGTGGTAGAAATGCAGGAGAGCAGGTCGTTCAGAGACACGGCGGCAGGCGAGTGAGCGATGCACGCAGTCCTGTTCCAGCTGTCACT
This sequence comes from Haplochromis burtoni, assembly GCF_018398535.1. Lineage (NCBI taxonomy): Eukaryota > Metazoa > Chordata > Actinopteri > Cichliformes > Cichlidae > Haplochromis > Haplochromis burtoni. The sequence continues at coordinate 938,074 of NW_024582554.1, read as the reverse complement.
GCTGCAGACACAGCTGCGTCACCACCGCTAAGATTCGTCTCTGCCAACAAACACGCAGATTAAAAAAGACTTTTTGTTTTAAACATACAGAACGAATTATGACCGAGTCAAACGTGTGTGATCACCAGTGTCATCTGCAGGAAACAGAGCTGAGTAAAATTCACAGTGATGTTTCTAACATCAGGGTCAAAGAACGCACGTCGATGATTAACACAGTATGTTGCTGCCAGGCCTGTTTGAAACAGGAGCAAACATTTGGGCCTCTTTACAGCAGGAAGCAGCGGAGTGCATGTCTGTGAGGAGCGTCCGACTCCAAAGCTCACGAACTTTGGCTGAAATGATCACGTTTGATAAAGTGATTACAGCTGCACTGCTGTGATGCAGTTTTGTTCTGCAGCCTGCTGCAAAGCTGCCCGGAAACAACAGCAGAGTAGTTGGAGTATCTGAGTCTGAGTGAACAGTCGGTTTAATGGCAGCTAAGTGATCGTGCCTTTGCTCCAGCTGCACCTTTGGAAAAGCCTCCCTGCTTCTGCTCGTGCCTCAGACTCTAGCCAGTCCTTCCAATCGAGATGGAAAGCGTACTTATTTCACCTGCTTTCTCAGTTCATACCCTTTTTAAACCTAGAATAACGTTTATTGCTGGTTTTTGCATTCATCCTCCTGAATTGAGCATAACTATTTTACTCTTCCGCTCTGCGAGTGCCTACCTCCTGACTGTGCCGATCTGTAATGAATTATGCTGAGTCTCTGTATCATTGTGAGCACTTTGGTGCCTTTGGGTTTTTCAATGTGTATATAAATGAAACTGTATTGTATTGTGAGTGTGTGCATGCACCTTTGTGTAACCCCTCGCTGTGTTTGCTGTAGCTGCGTGTGTGTGTCTGCAGACACTGTGTGCCTTCAGCAATAAAACAAAGACTTAAACTTTCCCTGCAGCATTAAATCGCTGCTTCTCTCTAAACTCTAATAACAGTTTATTGAAAGATCAGATTAGCCTGAACAAATCAGCCTGGCACCTGAAAGGAGAACAGTTTGGACCTGCAGCCGTCCTGCCCTGCTTTCAAAGCTCACGTGCTTCTTTGGTGCTGGCTGGTGAGGCTGATGGCTTCTGTCATCGTCTCGTGTGTTTATCCCCTGCTGATGTGCCAGAGAAGTACTGGAGCTAAACGCTCACAGCTCAGTGACATTCATCCAATGCAATTTGTGCAATTCTCACAGCCATGAGCTGTCCATGCTTTTCTGGTTCCCTGTCCAGCAGACAGAGCGCTGACACGAGGGTCTGCAGACCGTCGGTGATGAAGGGAAGAGTTTCTCTGCTCACATCAGACCTCCAAACTTCACTCTACAAAGTTTTCACTTCTTTTTAAACACATTAGGAAACTAAATACTTCCTGTAGAAACACCAGTACCTGTTTTCTTCTGCTTGTCCTGCTCAGACTGCTGTGAAAGATGATGGAGCATCTGTGCTCATTTGCCAGTTAGTCAGACTCCACACATAAAGGCTCCGATGGATTTGAAGCCAGGACATTCTTCCTGTGAGGAATCGGAGGAAAACATGTTTGTGTCCAAGTAGATTCCTTTGTTATTACCTTCTCACACTTTGACATTAGTTGATAACACCAAAGCTGCTCTAACCCTGCAGTTTGGCCTCCCGCCCACTGAGACGGCGTTTTCAGTCAAGGCAAACGCAGCGTTTTCAAAACGCTCTCCAAGCGGAAACATTTGAAAACGCAGTTTTCGTGTCGCAGTGTGGACAGCGAACCCGGAGCCTTTCTAAAACGATGATGCGTGTTGGTCATGTGATGCAGTCATGTGACCAATTAAACTAAGATAGCGGAGGGCGTTACACAGCAGCTGTTCTGTCTGACAGATGAATATCAGTCTGTAGATGCTGCAGAGAGCTTTTCTTCAAATTCTTTAACTCTCACTCGCTTTTGCAACTTTGTACTTTTGTGTTACTCGCAGCAACAACTCCACCTCATTGTGAGTCCATTTAAAGAACTCGGTGCTTTTCCTCGACATTCTGCCGCCACGTTTCAGAGAGCCGGAGAGTAAATAAGCGGCAGACAGAAATGAGGCAGGTCGAATCTTCTTGTGTCGAATCTTCTTCTTCATGCGCAGGACTGGAATGTAAGCGTTTTCAGACGTTTCAATGTGGACGCACAACTCTGTGAAGACGACTGAAAACGCTGGTGTGGACGCGGGGCGTTTTCAGACGAAACATTTCTCCGGATCAGTGTGGACGTAGCCGCAGAGCGCACTGCTGTGGAGCTGTGAGCGCTCCACTGTCATACAAACACAAGGCTGTAGGAACATGTCACAGCTCAGCAGCCACGGGGAAGCAGGCAGAATGATGGATCTGCAGTTTCAGATGTGTCTGATATCCAGATGTGCAGGTGTTGGAAGCGTGTTGGTTGTGTTCACATGTTTACTGGTGTATTTCTGTAGTTCTCAGGTGAATATCTCCTTCATAGAGCAGGCCTTGTGCTGACCTCTGACCTCCTGACCTGGCATTCCCTCTCTGCACCTCCACCCCTCCCTTCTCCGTGAACACTCTGAGCACATGTGGATCTGTCACTCTCATGCTGACGCAGCATTTTGCTTTTCTCTTCACGTCTCCACGTTTCTACACCTTCTCATCGCTCCAAAGCCTGATTACTACGCCGACACTGTAGCTTTCCACAGGAAATGCTTACTCACACTTTCCAGGCTCACATGTGAAAACTGGAAAATCAGCAACGGATCAGAGAGCAGGGAAGGGGACGAGTGTTATTCCTGGAAACGGTCCACACCACCTCCACCACGGCCGCCGGCTGCGCCACTAACCCAGTTGTAGTACCTCTGAGATGTGTGTGGGGATGGAGGGTGAAGGTGAAAGGGCAGCAGGTTTGCAGCGTGAGGTGGCGTGAGAGAGCGAGCAGGCCGACACATCGGAGGAGAGTGTGCGTTTGTGCGCACTGTTCAGAGCACTGATTATTACAGCCCTGCAGATCCACCACAGAGGCTCCGTCACTTCCACCCGTCGCTCTCCCTCACATTATTCATTTGATAGAAGCATTGAAAGCACCTTGTACCATTAATCTTGATTTATAATGACATAATAACCTGAAAGACCACATCTTTAAACTGTGTGGGCTCCTGACAAACGTGTCTGTCTGCTGCTCAGGAGACAAAAACCAAAGACAGTCTGCTGCAAACATAGTGATGAGTCTGACTTTGTACACAGGCAGGTGTATATACTATGGCACGTGTTCAGCATGCGTTAACACTGGCTGAGGAACTCCAGAGTAACTTATCATATCTCAGGCCTGCATCCTCTGAACATCACAGATTTAAGAGGCCTAACTGTTAACGTCCTCTTTTTTCCTAGCACATGTCCACTTGTGTTTCCTATGCGACGCCCGACAAACCTCACACGTCTCTAAGCGAGATATCCCCTCGACCCTGTCGGGATATTGCGTAACGTCTGGATTCCTTGCACCGTGGCTGTGAAGCTCAGCGCAGACGTCTGCTAAGGCGTTTGATGTGACGTTGGGACCAGCCCAGCCAAAATACGAGCTGCTGATGCGAATGGAGTGAAGTTTTCCATCAGAGGCGGAGCGCTGAATGTCTGCAACCAGGGGCCAAGCGGTAGGAAAGCAGACACATGAAAAACGAGACAGAGAGCGAGCGGTGTTTTTCATCGTGTTTGGAGCTCAGCTGGACGCATGAGCATTTTCTTCCAGAGGATATTTACTGCTTTAATGATGGGCTGTCTCCACCATCTTCCACAGGTGTAACCGGCCAGCTTCTGGGATGCTTTTGCCACTAAGCTGCATATAACCCCTCTCACTGGGCATGCTGGCATGGTAGCAATAATGCCATGTGTGCCCTGCATACGTCTGCATGTATGCAGACCCCTGTAAGTTTTTCCAGTTGGCAGCGTGAAATGCTGCGAGTTTATTGGTCAGTGTCGGCTTTCTGAAGGAAAACCCTCTTTGAATATTTTACAAGACAGTTAAAATTCTTCAGGGTCCTTCGAGCAGATCAGTTTCAGGGAAATTCATCTGCTCAGTAAGAGACTGTTGACACAGATACTCTGCAGCTGTGTGTGTGTGTGTGTGTCCTGTTGGTTTCAGGGTGGCAGGCAGGTGCACTGTCAGGCTTTTAGGCCCTGTGACAAAAGGTCAAAGGTCAGATTCTTATGAGGGAGCTAAGCAGTAGGACATTTGTCAGCTTGTCAGTAGGAGGCCGACTGTGGATGTTATGGAGGACGTGTCCCTGCAGTGGGCTGCAAACATGTGTGTAAAGAATAAAATGCTGACACCAGTGATCCCAGTATGACCTACAGGTGAGTCAGTAAGACTGGAAACATATATGTGAGTACACTTCATTACATAACAAAGTGTGCTGCCATTGCCTGCTGCTGGGTTTTTCCTTTAATTAAGTGCATGTTGGTGTTTCTTCCTGTATCCACTCCACAGAGAGGGACTATTTTCCTTATGTAACAAACCCACATCAGGTCAGATCTGTCTCGGCTGCATTGGCAGCTCTTACTCTCTGTTTGGTGCCTATAATGGTTTTTAAAGGGGATGAGGTTGGATTACGGCTGGAATGACACAGCCACATCCATCTTTTGTTACACTCATTATATAATCCTGGTGCAGACACTGTGGCAGAGACTGTTGTCTAGATTTTTGTCAGTGTGCATTAATCTTTGCAGGTTAGCGGCTTTGTGCTTCGTCACCCTCTGTGTTCACATGACCTGCTGTATTTGGACTGTATTACAGGTGAACAGGAACATTTCCACGCAGGTAGAATTCATCACACAGACTTAAGAGATCAAGTGTAATCAGCTGACTCCCACACATCTGCTACGACACGCACCACATCACAGCCAGCACACTGCTCCACAGACTGTATGGCTTCAAAGCAGCTGAGCTGAAGACAGAAACAGTTTCATTGTTACTATGAATTGGTTCTTTGATGAATGAGCACAGAGTGTTTCTGACACAGTGGGACATCATTTCTGTGAGTGTGGATTACCACACGTCCTGTAGTGAAGGATGCGCCAAAAACAAGACTCAGTGATGCTGCTGTGATTCAGCGACTCACGGATGAGGTCAGGTGGGCGTCAAAAACAACATCGTGATCTACAGTGAGAGGAGGCAGCGGGTGGAGCAATGAACGTGAGCGGAAGGAAGTGAATGAGAGGGTGTAGGGTGCAGTGAAGGAGCGAGGAGTCGAGGACGTGATGTCGTACCTGGGCCAGTGCACAAAAGTCATGAAGAAGAGAGTACAAGCTCACCAAACAGACTGTGGAGCGGCTAGCATCAGTCTGGTTTCCTGGATGATCGCAGTGGAAACCTGGACAGCACCAGTAGACTTTCCTTCAGAAACCACACGCATGAGGTTCAAGCAGGGCTGGCAAGGATATACCTCGAGGGTGAACTCCCGCGCCGACTGAGAAACGAGCTACTACTTCATAAATCAACCAGTAATTGCCTCCAGACTCTAAGTGCACGTTGATTAAAGGCCCAGCGCACACAGCTTGTGTACAGCTGGTGTAAATCTAATCAAAGTTCAAGTATATTTAACTTTTGGATTGTTTTGAGGAGATCGAGCACGCTGTGATCTCGTCATTCATCACTGTGGTGAGCAGCACAGTCTTTGCAGCTCTTGGCCAGAACAATGCAAACAGCTAAGCTAGTTTGTGGATGCAGCAAGTAAGCGTGTAAATTCCTGATTGTTTATGTTGACACTGAACTGCTCACCACCTCTCCTGCTTGGACTTCGCTTCCTTCCACACACTTGTCTGAACTAGTATTTCCAAAGACCTCGCCCCCTTTTTCACCTCGTCAACACCTAAAATATGGAAAACAGCTGCCTTCAGCTGGATTTCCCAGCATGCCACTGCATTTGTAGTGCTCCCCTGGTCCGCCTGACCTCACCTGCAGTTTTAAACACTCGGCTGTCTGCACGGAAACACTGACAAAACTCAAACGTTCCCCTGCTGTCCACAGCTTTTGATCCACAGCAGCTAATACCAGAAACACGCTCACGCACGCACACCCAAAGCAGAGCTTCTACACTGGCACCAAGACGACTCCCATGTCACCGTTAGCTCTGATAGGTCAGCACGTGTGCCATCAAAGCCATAACAGAGTTTCCCAGCCCTGCCATTGTGCCACGCTCCACGAATTGTTGCGTAACATGATGAAATGTACTGATTAATGCGGGCAGGAGCCAGACTATTCACACAGGCCAGGCACACTTTTAGATTTGCAGAGGTCGCTGTGAAATCTAACACCTACCTAAGCTGTAGCTGCAAACATCTGAAGGAGCTAACTGCTGCTAAATCGTGCTGAAGCTGCATCGCTGTGTGGATGCAGGCTGAAATGCACAAACACCTCATTTTTGCTCCTTCACCGTTTAATCTTTTCATCTTCTCCCTCTCTCTCTCTCTCTCTCTCTCACACACACACACACACACACACACACACACACACACACACACACACACACACACACACACACACACACACACACACACACACACACACACACCGGCCTCTATCCAACATCTGCTTTGGCGAGACGTTCAGTTTAGCTCTGACTTCCAGTAGGAGCCATTAGAAGCTGGACAAGGTCTGAGGCTGCGAGACAAAGGAGGCTTTTCACCCTCAGACCTGACTGACTGCAGTTTAACGTCACGGCCACAGGATCACTGATGTGCAGCATGTTCACACAGAAAAAGAATTAGGATATGAGGTGAATGTCAGTGTTTATTTTAGTGTTTAATGATGCAGGTTCAGTGGTAACAGCTGTTTTTATGGGTGGGAGCACCTAACAGCTGGAGTTGGTGGAGGCTAACCAGGAGATTTAACACAAAGAGTTAGAAAGCAAATAAATACAGTAATAATCCCATTATTGATTCTTCAGTATGACACTGATCACAACATGTGGCTCCATGCTGGGAGCTTCATCAGCATCCTTTCCAAGAAACCAGTCAAAATAAAACAAGTGGAGGAGATGATGAGAACCTGTGACGTGAGGAGTTATCATCTACCTCCAGGAGTGGATTCCAGCTCAAAGGCATTGTGACTGAAATGTGTTCAGTTCCAAGTCTCTGCTTTGTTTCCAATACAAATCTACATTCACAGCTTCAGCAGGTACACCTCGCTGCACTGACAGCTGCAGAACGTGTGGTCTGCACAGCCATGATCCAAAGGTCCCGTTGCATTTTACTGACCTGATGACTGAGCATGCATCAAGACATTGATTGGGTATATTTGGGCACATTACAGCCTCTGTTTTTAGGCTTTGTGTGATTGGGGTGTGTTACAGATAAAGTGCGATGATAAAGCCCACTCTGCTGTGGAGCACAGTGTTCTGTGCTGCTGTGTTCAGCATATTTTAAACCAAAGGCCTGTTTTACAAGAACAGTGTGACTTTGGAAGGTAATGACCTTGAGCTGAGCTGAGCTGGCTCAGCCTTGCTGAAATGCCTCCAGTTTAGTCAACCATCATGAATTAAGAGACATCCATAAAACTGTTGACAGGACACTAGTGAAGCTTTGTAAGACTGTTTCCAGCGCTGACAAAAGCATATTTTCATCATATAATTACGATGTGATTTTCTGTGGGAAGAGACAGAGCCAGCCAGTTAGACATGCACTCATGGAAGCAAACTCATAGGCTTTGGCCAAAATCCTGAGCCCTGAGTTATCACTGATGCATTCATGGTACTGTGAGTGTGTGTGGGAGGGTTAGACCAGGTGCTGAGGCACAGAATAAAAGGACTGGGTATTGTAAAGTACTTTGAGAGCTCAGTTAGAGGTTGTTCCAGGGAGTCCAACTCCAGGCCTCGAGGGCCGGTGTCCTGCAGGTTTAGGTGTGTCCTTGATCCATCACAGCTGATTCAAATGGCTCAATGTCAACATGTCCTGAAGTTCTCCAGAGGCCTGGTGATGAACTAGTCATGTGATTCAGGTGTGTTGACCCAGGGTGAGATCTAAAACCTGCAGGACACCAGCCCTCGAGGCCGGGAGTAGAACAACAATATACAGGTTACCAGTCAGCATACTGGGCCAGAACATCGACTCTAGGAGGCGCCCTCCCAGTCAGACGCCTGGCTCTTTTCTCAGCTCTACTCTGAGCTCGTCACCTGTAAAAACACAAAGAGAATCTTTTTATTTGTTTATGGTTTATAAATGTGTTTATGACATCAAACTGTGGGAGGTTTTCAGACACAACCAAACAAAGGGTTTCAGTTTAGATTGCTATACCAGCAAATGTGAAATTTCCATTACCTGGGCATCTGTCAGGTATTCGTTTTCACTTGCTTTGCAGAACTGCAGCTCCTTCACTGATCACAGACTCTCATGTTAAAATGTCCAAATAAACAGAGTTAGAAAGCGTGTTTACCGTCTGCTACAAACAGTCCGTTTGGCCTGTGTGGAAGCAGCTGATCGGTGGGGGATGTTTCGGCATTGCAGACGACGCTTCATTGACGTGTCCTCACTGTCCTCACTGTCCTCACTGACCTCACTGTCCTCACTGACCTCACTGTCCTCACTGACCTCACTGTCCTCACTGACCTCACTGTCCTCACTGACCTCACTGTCCTCACTGACCGCTCTACCCTGTGATCCAAATATGACCTCTGCTGGCTCCCAAAGCACGAACGTCACAGTGTCACAAAAAGAGTTCAGCACGAGTGGGTGATGCCACAGTGGCTCCAGCTTACAGTGAGGATGTACATCAAAAATACACATTTGTCCAGTGATGTGTTGGAAGGCTTTCATCCAAGCAGCACTGTGTTGTTCATATTTGTGAACTCACGTTAGTTCCTGCTGCAGGCTTTAATCCACAGAGCTAACACTAACAGACCATAAAACTAAACCGGTGCCACTCTCTCTGTGTACAATCCCTCATCTGATTGTGCTCAGTGTGTCTGCAGCAGCGTAAATAAGATCCATAATATCCACTCAGCATTACTGCTGTTTGACACTGTGTTTATTAGCAGTCACCATCACAGTATGAAGACTTTTATGGCTCTGGCTTTCATTGGGCACGTGACACCAACTGATGTTGGAACATGCTAACAAGAGCATTCTGGGTAGGACGTGGTGCAAAGCCGTGGGCGTGGGGCGCCGCCAGACCGAACTGGAAGCTGGAGCTGGAAAAATCCTGGTTGGTAGAAGTGGGTGAAAGCTCTGAACGATGGTCATGGTGCGGCATGTAACTGTGTTACAAGATGAAGAAAGGCCTGCGCGTGTGTGCCTGTGTGTGTGTGCGTGCACACGCCACATATGTGGGCTCGTTAGTTGCTCTCAGAGGAGCAGGAAACCCAATCTTTTCATGGCTGCTCTAAGTCGTTTGACTGTGTGGAGCTGCCAGGGCTTTTAAACCTGTCTGCTGCACACATTAGGAACGAGGCTGGATAAATAAGCCCCGAGTCGGTGCTGACCGTGTGTGTGTGTGCCTCTGTGGTTTCCCTGCATAGGAAATGAAAGACCAATCAAAGTGGGCTGTGTCAGGGTTATTAGTGCACATTGTGTTTATACAAGGAGAGCTGGGAGGAAGAAAAACAGAAAGGAGTGTGAAAAAGAGCAGACATCAGCAGCAGCACGGAGGCAGTTTCACACACACTCATGTGTACGTACAGGCATTACTGGACGCTCACAGAGGCACAGCGGCATAAAAAGTAAAAGACCGTAAGATGAGGCACAAATGGGAAAGCCATTGTTACAGCCATCTCTTGAAATGAGAGACAACACTGATGCTTAGATGGCCATAAAGTATTTCCAGTTTGAGGCTCTGTGTCCTGTGTTTAAATGTAACCAAAGGCACATTTCTCCCACAGAAACCCTCTCCTCTTGTTTAGATAGCACCAAATCAGACAGTGGGAAGGAAAACCTCTCTTTTAACAGGAAGAAACCTCCGGCAGAACCAGGCTCAGCAGGCGGTTATGGTACATGTGGTGTGATGGTGTTTCCACGGTGGCACGGTGGTTAGCACTGTTGCCGCACAGCAAGAAGGTCCTGAGTTCAATTCCACCATCAGGTCTTTCTGTGTGGAGTTTGCATGTTCTCCCCGTGTTTGCGTGGGTTCTCTCCGGGTACTCCGGCTTCCTCCCACCGTCCAAAGACATGCAGCTTGTGGGGATAGGTTAATTGGATAATCCAAATTGTCACTAGGAGTGAATGTGAGTGTGAATGGTTGTCTGTCCCTGTGTGTTGGCCCTGCGACAGACAGGTGACCTGTCCAGGGTGTACCCCGCCTCTGGCCCTATGACAGCTGGGATAGGCTCCAGCACCCCCCGCGACCCTGAAAAGGATAAGCGGAAGCGAATGGATGGATGGACGGTGTTTCCATGCCAGAACACTATGACATCACTGCGATGTGATTGGTCACTGGCAATGTTAAACAACATGAAGACCATGATGATTGAAGCTTGTTGTCAGTCCAGAGCTGATTGGCCCTCATTTCCATCTTCCTCACGACGTGTGTTACAGTCCACTTCCTCTGTAACACTGTAACAATTTCACTTGGTAACTTCTCTGAACAACAACATTGTAACTAATACAGACGAGTAACTCCAGAATGGCTGCAACACACATGAGAAGCCAAACACATCGTAGAACATGTGCTCGTATATAAAAACTAAGAAACTGCTCCATCCTGTGATTACAGCAGCACGCCGCCAAACGGTGTCAGATGCCAGCCATTGTTCAGCTGCACCAGTCAGACGGCCAAGCCGCACTCACGAGGGCCTGAGGGAGGACGGCAGCGAGGGCAAGACGGGCGTTCATTTATTCTTCACGAGAGAGGACGCACTCGGAGCCGCCGCTAAAGCCAAGTGACTTGGGTTTGGGAGGATTCCTAGACATTCCCTCTGCAGTCACGTGTGTGTACAATGAGCAGTGGAGCACAACAACAGACAGACATGGTTTGGATCACAGCTGAGGCTGAAGCATACGAGGAGGCCTTACTGTGGATCCAAACAGCTTTCACAGCAGGAAGCATTGTCCTTACAGACCTAAAACACTGCATTCAAAGAAGTCGCTTACTCGAAAGCTCCCTAAACTCCACAGTAGTTGTGTTCAGTGGCATTGGTTGAAGTATCCTCTCTGAACATGCACTGTGTTGACAAACGCACGTGGGTTTCTGTGGTGCAGAGAACCCACGTTTTCAGCATTAACTTCAAATCAATCATTGGCTTTAAATACAGATCCTGTGCAGGTGAAACACTTGAGAGCACTGACACTGTTAGCGTTGTTAGCAGGCTGCCTGCTTTTGTTGAATCACCTGGATGATGTGCAGCATGTTAGTTGAACCAGGTGCCACAGTTCATACCACAGAAAAGACAAAAGTGTGCCAAGATGCAAGAAACAGCCCAGAAAAGCTGTAATTTTATAAACCTGTGCGTTGGTCTTTAGCAGGGCTCCTGCTGCTTTATAACAGCTGTGTCTACAGATCAGCTCCATGTGCTGTAACACGCCTCCCTGCTGTGGCTGCAAGTCCTCTCCAGACTTTCATGAAGGAGACCAGTGTTGCCCAGGTATTTTGGAGGCAGCGATGCCTCTGCTCACCTGTTTCTGCTCACAAAGGGAGGATTTTGTACGAGGAGCTGAGCTCCCTGCTTGGTTTACAGCCTCCTTCAGGATCAAGCGAGAGAGGGAGATGGAGTGGCTCATCAGATAAAGCTGTACTTTATTCCTGCCCGGTCGTTACACACCTGGCGCTAAGTCACAAACATGATACTTCTAGTTAATGCTGCTTAATAGGTGACTGAAGACAAGCTTGTTGAGTTTTTTGCTTTGAGAGGAACTATAATGATGTCACGGCATTACTGCATTATGTAACGTAAATATAATGAAAGCAGGAAGTCAAGTTTGCTGAGAAAAACATGCCAGACAAGCCACATTCAGTCAGTACATTTTATTCTCTCTGATGGACATTTGCCTCTGGCACAACAACTCTTACACGCAAGACAGGAAACATGAGCTCACCTGTGACTATTACTAAACCAGTAAGACTATAAAACGTCCAGCTTCACTACTTTGAAAGGATTTGTCCACTTCCTGTTTGTATTATGTATTTCATTATTGAGTATTTGTCCCATTTACATGTTTCAGATCCTTAATCAAACATTAATATCAGTAAATAGACACAATCTCTAAAGTTTAAAATAACAATGGCCTTTATTAAGGAGGAACGCTATCCAAACGTACCCTGTGTGAAAAGTGAAAATCCAAGATAACAAAACGTGTGTCTGGTTGTCAAAAAATAGAAATGAGTGAAGTCAGTAAACCTGACTAAGGCTGACACAGTATCCTGGCAGGTAATTACACTGTTTGTTCACTGGAGCACCAACAAAAGCACACTGAGCCCTGCCTCTGCTGTAACCTACTATTATTGCATGGCCTTGTTTGGCAAGCATGACTATTTCGTGTTAAGGTTAAATCAGAGGTAATTGCCCTGCATTATATCCCTGTGAGCCACAGTGAGCTGACGCTGGCAGGCACAGGGTTAAGTTTGGGACAACCTGTAATAGACCCCCGAAGGGAACACGAGTCACCTCCACCCACAGGGAAGCTGATCCACATGCAGGGAGGACACACACTTCCTACAGGCAAGACGGAAATAAACAGACTTTTCCTGCAAAGAGGACACATGAGACAGAAGGGGGGGATCCTAAAAACATATATTATAGTCCTGAACGCGGCCAGATTAGGGTTGTCAAACGCATGCCAAGCTGCAACAGAGGAGAAAGATGAGGAGAAGAAAACAACACAGCGTACGAGGATCTGGAAGAGCTCGGTACAGACAGGAGAACAACACGCCTCTCTGCAAGGAGAATGATTACGGAGCATAAACATGTCACGGGCTCCTGGGCAGACGTACCCACCCAGGGCCAAACACTGCCACAGCATGCTCTCCATCAATATCAGCTAACAGAGATTACTGCCTTTCTAAGGAAAGCTTGGAAATGAAAAGCTGCTCTTCTATATTCTTCCTCAGGAAAAGAAGTTCACCATCAGGAAGCTGTTACAGACTCATGCTGCTTAATGAGCTCTAACATGCACTGTCCTGCTTGGAGACTGATAAGTTTCTTCTTTATTGTAGCTGGCATGCAGCGACGCTTTATTCTCCATGTGGATAAACTCAAACAGCAGTTTGTCTTGTAGACCGTACATAAGAGTGAACAGACGGGTAAAACAATGACCGTATAAGATAAGAAGTAAACAAAGAGACATAAATGGACGAGGAAATAAAATAACTCTCACAACCACTCAGACTGCAACAACAGCAGAACCACACAAACGACTGTGAATATTCATCTATGGGAACCTCTGAATGTAGCAAGTGTGGAGTTACAGATGGAAGCTCTGTAACGAGTTGCCATCTTTCCTTTTTAAATGCTGCATAGCATGACAATATCTTAATGGTACTTTTTGTTGTAATGATGAACGTGAGGTGAAACAGTGTAAATCATAGTTGTGAGGACCTGGCGTAGACCAGCGCACTGCGCACGGTCTCTGCGCACAGAAAATCTGCGTTGCACACACACAAAAAAATCTAATTAAAATGAAAACTTTAACAATCCTGTTCTGCAGTGTCAGTCAGTGACTGGCTGCTCCTGTATGGGAACGATGCCGCCTTATCCCACAGTCCAGCCAATGATGCGATTCACATTTGTATATACGCAGCCAATCAACGTGGTTGGCAGGCTCTGACAGCGTCCTTATGTGCCCACACCGGTGTGGAGTGAAGCCACGTTAATGACAGCGTGTTGTTTATATTTACTGCAGGAAGAAACGGTAAAAACGGCGTTTTATAAGGAAAACGCTCGAAAGCCTAAAGCAAAAACACCCCCAGCCTTTCCTATTGGTGGAAAAATGTACCATGTGGACCAATCAAAAACCGATATGGCAACATGGCCTTTAGTTGTTTAGGGAGGGG
>NW_024582554.1:903138-911571 GCF_018398535.1 Haplochromis burtoni | reverse complement strand
AGTGTGTAGTCAGTAGTGTAGTCAGTGTGTAGTTACACACAATACAGTCAGAGCAAAAAAAATAAAGTTGTGTTTTCAAACTTGGAGTTCAGGTTATTTTTCCTTCCAACAGTGTTAACATGCTGCAGGTCATGAACAAGATTTTTTAAAATTTTCATTGTAAGTGGGATAAAGCAGTCAATTAAAAGTAGTCTAACATAAATGCTGTAATCTGATTATTTTAATAAACAGGTAACTTGGATGCTGGCGTGACCACAGTGCACACGTCTGCTGTGTGCACGTCAAAGTGCTTGAGGATTCAAGCACTTTGAATCACCTTGTTGTTGAATTGTGCTATACAAATAAACTTGCCTTGCTGCTCACAGTGGTCCAAGTGTCCGCTCAGGGAGTTGGTGTGTTCAGACACGTGAAACATTAGAGGCAACATCGCTTCAGAGTTCAACAAAGCCAGGAACGACAGATCACACTAACGTTACTGCAGGTTCTCATCACTGGCACCGCTCACTCAACATGGCAAAAAACCCTCTGCTGGGAGACCATCCCCAACCGCCCCCACCTTCATTCCTCCAACCACACCCTCCCACTGTCTCGCTCCAACTGATAGTTTAAAGATGGCAGCCTTGCAGACAGCACAGTCATCATCTGGAGCTTAAACATATGGTGCTCTTGGCAGTGAGAGGAGACGTTGCTCAGCACGTCAGTCAGCCAAATGTGGGCTACTTTCAGGACACTGTGAAGGAAATTAGAGCGCGAGTGAGAGGACCGACTGTCTGAGGGCCTCTGTGGGAGAGGAAGAGAAAGCAGCAGAAGTCAGATTCATGCTCTGAGCTCTGCTACACAGAAGCAGGTCGTGGGGAAAGGCGCAGACCGCCGCAGTGCACAGGAAGCACGGGGCGGGAACATGCTCCGGTGCTGAGTCCTGTAGTGGACGACTTTCCCTGGTTCACAACACTTCCCTGTCAGAGAGCATCTGTGTAACGCAGCAGCCAGCAGCCAGTCAGGCTTTGACAGACCTTAGCTTTTCCCAAAGCTCTGCTCAGAACTAAAGCTGGATTTTTGTGTCGTTATGCTCAGCAGCACAAGACACTGCAGACAAAGATTTATGATGTGATCATATCTGTGGCTCTGATGAGGATGAAATCATGTGTTGACTTGCAGGTTCAAAGTGCACTGATCCACTTGTTCCTTATTTCCTGGGGTTTGTTCTGCACTTGGAGGTTAGCTGCCAAAAAGATGTGAATCTCATCCTCACTTTTCTGGAAATGATGATGAACACTGGGATTTCTCACTTTGCCCGACTCACTGACTGGTGTGCACTGGGATTCCAGTAGAACTGTGAAGAGTGTGAGCTGAGCAGATGTAACTGCCCATTAACTATCCTTCCCTACAGCACCTGCAGGAGCCACATTTATCCTAACAGACGAGGTCTTTAAAAAGCTGTGGAGGATCCTCCGAGCTGTGAGGTTGCAGATGGCCAAAGCTAAAGTCCCGGCTTTAAAAGGCGGCATCGCTGCTACTTGGGTGGCTTTGATTTTGACTGCATAGCTCGTGTTGCTGTTCGCACCCCTGTGGCCCACTCTGGGATGAGCTGTGGAGATCAGATTTCAGCCGTAAAATCTCAGTTACTGCTCCGTTTTCTTCTTCTTGTGTCTGCTGTCATCGGCCCTCCCTCATCGGCCTCCATTCTTGTGTCGTCTTTTGACTTTGACAGAAAATCAAAGGCAGGCGCTGCTGCGTCACCATCACAGGCAGCAAAAGTCTCACTCTTAGGCTGAGAGGAAAGAGTGAGCTGAACAGATAAAAGCATGGATCCTGTGTCAGAGCCATTAGACTGAATCACAGTTCACTGAACTCTTGGCCTTAAACAGCCAAACCTACGAGCAGTTTGTAGAGAGATCCCCAGGCTCTGCTTTGCTTCTGTTTCACGGCGCAGACAGGGTCCTCTCTGCTTGGCTCGATCGGTCGAGCACCGCCTCGTGTGTGTGGCCGAACATCCTGTGATGTCATTTGTATGCGACAGGTGGCCGTCGAGGCGACGGTGCGCCTGCGTCTTGGTGTGTGACTTTTGGTCAGACTTTTTTGTGATGTCATTTCCCTCAGGTTTTTTTTTTTGAAAAAGGACTTGTTACAATGAAGTGATATTATTTAGTCAAAAAACCTTTTTCTTACTCCTTTTGTTTTACATTCAGATAACAAAAAGTGAACTCGGTGGCTCGACAGTGTTTACATAATGCAGCATGTTTAACTTATTTACATAAAGTACATTCAAGTAGAGGGTCGACCTGACATTGTACATACAGGTGAGATGCACCAATTCAGGGCTGGTGTTACCTAATTTCAGGGCGGAGGGGGGACACAAAGATAATCCATTTACTCCATATTTTGTAGAATTTGTCTTTTCAAATTTCTTAAGGAAAATGTCATTTTTTCCATTTTAAATATTTCAAAAACCACATTACACCAATCCTCACGTGTTGGCGGAGCTGGATTTGCCACTTTCTGGTTATAGATCTTTTGCTGGCCGCTAATAGCGCTTGTAAGAGTTTTGTCTGCCCCCCCGGACCGAACCAGCAACCAGGCCCAAGTACAAATTTACAAAATGAATATCAAATGTTATCTTAAAAACCTCCCACAGAGTTTCATGAATTCCCAGCCAGCAATTTTGGGCAGTCCCAAAAGAAATGGTAATGATGCGCCACATCGTCTCCAGCTGTCACATTTAGTTTGATGAGGGGTTTGAGGAGTCGAATCATGTTCTTGCAGCAGTGCTCTCTCCAAGATAGTGAAGCTGGTGAGTACCAATGAAAATTACAAATCCTCTTTTCATTAAGGAGACGCCCTCATGACGGTGACACCACTGACCAGCCAATCGGTGGCATGCAGTCTGTTGACCACACTTTTTCAGATTGCCTCGGTTTGCTTGGAACCGGGCAGGAACTAAAAATGTCCCTGCTGCTGTCAACTAATGGAAAAGTGTAAAAACCAACCCGAGCTGCTGCTATCATCCTGTCCCCTTTACACTGCAGGTTGACATGTGTTGATCAGGTCAGTGGGTTCGTTCAGCAAGCAGGAAGACAAAAGGTTTGAGTATAAAACCTAAAAGAGGCACGAGCTCTTTCAGAGGATGACTTTATAAAGTCCAGCATCACATGAGTCTTTGAACTGGGATGCAAAGTGACCGAGGCGGAGTCTGAAAATGAAAACAGAGAGCAGGAAATGAACATGACAGATCTCCATGACGATACACCATCAAAGCCCCCGAGTGGTGATAGATATAAAATGTTAATAAGTCAGATGAAAACAAAAAGCAGAGTCTGGAAACAAGGAAAAAAAGCTTTTCATACTCACCAACCTTCCAGTGTTTCTGCAAGAAAACAAAGATGAGTGGGCCAACATTCCCCCACAGTGACGTGAAACACTCACTGCCGGCTTTGTAAATGCTGGATTACGTCTTGTTGTCGAGGGCGGCACAATCTGAAAGGTTTAGGGCTGATTTCTTCTTTTTTCCTGAAGGTCTGTAAAGGTCGGTGTGAAAACAGATGCTCCAGCTGAACATGTGAACATAAGCTGGTCACACGAGGGAAGGTTTTTAAGGTTTTTATACTTTAGTGACTGTGGGGCTGAAAAAAAGATATTGTGATATAAATAAAGTGCTCACAACAGTATCACAATTCTACGAAGTGAGAAAACGGAGTCCTGCAGGCCTCATGGCTCCGCTGGACAGAAGGTTCTGGGCTGTGCTCTTACCTCACACCATCTACATGTATTCAGTGTAAACACGAGGCTCTAACACAGCGACTCTCAGGCCCCTGGCGCTCCTTCTCTTTGTTTTCTGCTGTGCCGAGTGAACTCAGAGCAACACAGAAATCCTCTGGATCAGTCAAGAATGTGGCTTCATAAGCGGAGCCATAAAAGCACTTTTCATTTCCAAAGATGTCGGCCTCTGTCAGCAGCAGCCTGCTGTGAAGCTGAAGCTTGGAGCGGTCCCAGCGTGGCCTCTGCTACGGGCAGTGCTGCTGTTATCATCCACAGCATCAGGGTTATCGCTTTTACTGTAATGCATTCATATGTGGTGAACCGCTCCATTGCCATGCCACCAAAACAGTAAACAATGCATCAGCATCACATTTGACAACTTTAATTCAACACTGACTCACAAGGTGCTGCTGCCATCTGTGTAATGGGCCTCTCTGTGGCCACGCCCCCCAGTGAGTGATATCACTGCAGGTGTTCCCCTTTAGTCAAATGCACAACACCTGATGTGACCAAAGGCCTGTGTGTCTGAGTCACTGCTCCTGAACCTGAAAGTTCAAAACGTAAACACGCACTTTCAGGGCGGCGCCTGCGCGGCTTGTTGTGGAACAAGCACACAAAATGATGTGTGCGTCCTGCAGCTCTGTTTTCTTTGCACATTGATTTAGAAACACTGGGCTAAACATGAAGTCATACAAGATATTTGCTGATTAAATAGTTTTGCTGATATCGTCCTGCATCATGATGACATGAATATGTAAATCAGAGTCCACACCTATGTCTCAGCATTATTATGGGCTGAACGTGGACACCTCAGCTACCTGCAGACAATGTCTATAGAGGCTCCAAAGCATGTGGTACAACCAGCCTGTGTGCTGTTCTTGGTCTGCAGGGAAGAACAACAGAGAGCGTCCACTGTCACCGTTACTTTTCATGCTGATTGGTGAGCTATGTGCTGGTGGGTTTGTGGTAGTGATAGCAGGTTGCTTAGGCTGTGTGGGCTGAGAATCCATATGCAAACAATCGCAAAGCAAGCATCGGTGAATCAAACGAAAGAAACGCTGCCTAACCAGCTTATGTCATAAATAATCCCCAACAGGTTTAATGAACTGATGAAGTAAACTGAATATCTCCTTTTTCCTTTACAGTCAGACTTTCTTGTGACCTGCTCGACGTCCTGCAGTAACAGTTACATGCATGCACATGCTAACAATGCTAAAACCAAATCTAAACCCAGCAGGCTGGTTAAGCTGTATCTGTCATTTTAGCAAAGGTTAGTTTTAGTGTAACGTGATTTACACACAGGTTGTGTTATCACGCACTGGTCTTGTGCCTTGTTGCTGCACACTGCCGACATGCACACATCCATGCACGTGCACACCTAGCAAAGAACGGCCCTTTGTTGCCATTGTGCATGTAGAACAGAATTCCAGCTGCTCCACACCAACTGTGCAGAATAAAGAACAAACAGCCTCGGTCTGAGCACAGGGTCTGCGTGATGACGGTGATTGTGGAGGTGGGGTGTGTGTTTGCTAACAGTGCGAATGAAACCAGTTGTTGTTTGAGTTCAGCCACATTGCTCTGACCTCATATTCATTTCATGTCACTGTCAGTCTAAATCAGGGGTGGGCAGCTCCAGGCCTCTGGAGAACCTCAAGACATGTTGAGGAGGTCATTGAGCCGTTTGAATCAGCTGTGCTGGATCAAGGACACATCTAAGACCTGCAGGACAGCGGCCCACGAGGCCTGGAGTTAGACACCCCTGGTCTAAATGAATCAGGTGCTTTTGACTGCTGCACGTGCCCCAAGACCGGAGGACTACAGGATATAGAGCAACGGCGATGTTTAGATGCCTTTCAGACTGTATTTGGTGTCCTTCAGGGAAGCTCGACTCAGCTCTGTGCTGGCTCTGCTTCTGTGAAAGCTGTTAACCTTTGACCAACTGATATACGATGACAAGAGCACACAGGTCAGTCACAGCTCCCTCACAAGGCAAAAACAATAAATGCCTGGGCCATGAGAAGTGTTCTTCTCTTTATACTGCACATGACATGATCCAGTATGTGGTTGGTGTGGAGCTGACAATGCAATAAAAAGTTATTTATACACAGTCGTGTCCTATTTCTTCGTCTAAGGATTGTTTTAGATGCTTGAAATACAAATTGTGGAGTTGTTTCTCATTTTGTAGCACAGTTCTTTTTTCCTGCCTTGGCCGAGGCTGCCCACACTAAAGCGCTCTAACAGTCACTCCTCTACTCAGGAATCCATTACTACAAACTTTCCTGGGAGCTGTGGGCTTCAGGAAAGTTTCACAGTCGTTGTTTTGATCCAACCACACTGATGGAAACACACTTAATTCTCATTTTTTGTGTTTGCAGCTTTTTACAAGTGGGCATAAGTTTATTTGGCAGGACAACAGGCCAGGTGTTACACAGGGGGAGGGGCGGGCTCGCTACGGTCCAAACATGGACACGGCCTCAGTATGCATACACACATCCTCACATGGGAGGTGGTCCTTTCCCATCAGCCCCTCATTACTCTGCAGCAGCATAATAATACACCGTGTGTGCTGGAGGTGCAGTTTACATGAGCTCATACCTCTCAGATGATCTAAACCTCGGTTAGCTTGCTCACATGTGGGGAGGACGCAGAGGGCAGCACAGGAGTCACAAACACCAGAGGGAAGGAGCCCAGTTTCACCTGCATGAAGACATCACCAGTATCCATTTTATCTCAAATAAACTGCAGTTTGCCCGACACGCATGTGAGTACAGTGAGTGAATCAACAGTTACGTGACACACACATGTGTTGTGCCAGCATAATGCTAACAGGCCAGCACAGCCCAAAAAGAAGAGAGGATCGTTCTTTCATCAGAAAGGTGCTGGTTTGGTCCCTGGCTCCTCAATCCAGCTTGCTAAAGCAGCCTTTGTCGACACATTGAACCCCGAATTATCGGCACCGACTGGTGTGCTGTAATAATGCAGGATGTGAATATGCTGACCTAATTAGGAGCACATCACTGCAGCAGGAGACGAGATTATTTGAATGCTGTGACATTTTAAGGTGCTCAGGAGCAGCGTCGGTGGTCACACTGTGGCACAGAAGGATGGACGTGGTCAGCATTTAAACAATGCTCTGTTTGTAGTAATTCATCCAAAGTGTGCCGAGAAAACATCCCACGTTACTCCACCTCCACCTC
Organism: Haplochromis burtoni; assembly: GCF_018398535.1. Taxonomy (NCBI): domain Eukaryota; kingdom Metazoa; phylum Chordata; class Actinopteri; order Cichliformes; family Cichlidae; genus Haplochromis; species Haplochromis burtoni. The sequence goes on along the minus strand of NW_024582554.1, from coordinate 904,618 downwards.
CACCCGGCACCACTGACAAGAAGCAGGATGGATCCACACTTTCATGGTGTTTACATCAAAGTCTGACCTCACCGTCAGAATGATGTTCTGCTGCAACAACACTGTCCTGCACGCCTGGGTCGTAACATGTGGTTATTTGGATTTGTGTTGCCTTCCTGTCAGCTCACAGCAGTCTGGTGATTCATCTCTGACCTCTGGCATCAACAAGGAATTTTCTCTGCGGCTCACGGGATATCTCCTCCTTTTTTAGATCATTCCTCGTAAACCCCACAGATGGTTACGTGCTACAACAGATCACCAGTTTCTGTCTGACACCAACAACCATGTCAAGTCATTTACTCAGCAGGCTGTCTCGATCATATCGACTTTCTGAAACTGGGCTGCTGCTGTGTAACAGACTGACTGGATATTTGCATTAACCAAGCAGCTGAACAGGTTTTCAGGTGAGTGTAAAGCATTGTGGGTACTCGACAGGGCTTGAAAAACACTATACAGCACAAAGGCCACTGTTGCTTTGTACACACTCACCACAGGCAGGGTGTTCTCCTGAAGGACAGGAAGCAAAATAAAGCAGAGAAACAGAAGCGTTAGAGGAAGGAACCTGCGCCGTGATCTCAGGTTTTAAACTGTCTGTAAGTTCTGGACCAGCTGGGACGGTTGTACACGACTGGGTTGTAGCTGTGGGTTGTAGATGCCTGCATAGCTGGACCTGCACTAGCTGCTCGACCAGCATGAACAAAAGTAGTGAAATGACTTTTGGCGCATACTGCAGTGTGTAGCGATAACCGCGTCACGTACACTTAACATACCTGCGACATATGAAGTCTCCAGGGACGCTTGCAGGTTTCTTCTATTTTTCTGTACTGCTTTCAAAACGGTCGAATAAAGGTTTTCTTTTCTCTTCTGGTTTATTTGTTTGAAAAGGGAATTACATTTTCATCCCACTCAGTAACACAGTCATCACTTTATTGATGATTCTGAAAGTGAAGCTAGCTGAAAACTGCGGTAAATACACTTGATTATTTTCAGTATTGATGAATATTGGCACGAGCATATTTACATTTACAGGCATACTTTCAGCACCACCGTCTCCAGCACCGCTTCCTGTTTTCTTGCCCACTTTTCATACTGTTGTTCGGCCAACCAGAATCGATCCCAGTGAAACTCTGGGTTTGGCAGGAAGCACACACGTGTCGGGACAAACAAAAGATGCATTTGGACCAACGATTACAAACTCACGAGTGAGAAACCTTGAAGAGGAGAGCGTGACACCAGCTGCCTCCACCTGGACTTTTTCCTCCTTTATGTGGGAAAACTGTTGAGATCTTAATGAACCGAAGTCCATCAACCTCCTTATACAGACTTTACTCATTAAACTGACTGTACTGGTTTGTGTACAGTATATATGCCTGTGCCAATATACAGAACTAGGGATGGGTACCGGTGTCCGGTGCCATGATGGCACCGGTTCTGACATAAA
>NW_024582554.1:900838-901974 GCF_018398535.1 Haplochromis burtoni | reverse complement strand
GTGTGTGTGTGTGTGTGTGCGTGCGTGCGTGTGTGTGTGTGCGTGTGTGTGTGTGCGTGTGCGTGTGTTTGTGCCCATGTGTACGTGCAGATCCACATTTGCACTTCACACGACTGTAATCTCTCAGCCGTATCTTTGCACCTGTTGTGTTTTACAGTGATGTCATGGTGTGATAGGGCAGGTGTGATTTTTTTTACAACACCTACTGATCCAGAAACAGCCGTGGGGATGACTTCCCCACGGCACAGTGCAAACAGACAGCTGTGCAGGACCAAACGATGACTCGACAATCCTCAGCGACCATCACGACCCTCTGAAAGTAAAGTATGTAAGGTCTAATACGGAGGTTTAACGCATCATTATGACTCGGGCCGTTGAGATCAGGTAATGAAGCTGGATCCACTTTATGGGCCTCGTAATGTTTATACTGCGGTGAACAATTTCCAGCTGATCAGATTAAAACAAGCTTGTTTATTATCACCTGTCAGTGCAACCTGGAAACATAACACTACAGGAAGTGACCGCGTGGGGGCCCGAGGTGGGGGTGGGGGTGTTACAGGAATGCTATGCTGTTTGTTTTAGTCGGGGTGGAGGATCTCAGCAATGTGGCAACAGAAGTCTGTGACACTGCATCAAATGTCAGAGCTCCAAGAGTGACGACAGCGATGCAGAGGACACAGATAGCTTCTCTGCGCACTGCTAGCTTTAAGGAGTTGATTGTGACGTTTGTTTTTACATTCACAGAGCTCAGCCTGGACGTCCCTGCACTTCAGAACAACCTACTGAAAGACAGTGTCTCTAATCAAACAGTGATGGTGGCAGGATGTGTAAACTTCTTGTCTATAGGTGTACTCTACATTTGTTTTCACAGTAACTCGTACATTTGCACCCTGTGCTGTTTAGATGTTACACTCTCGTACAGTTGGGCAGGCGGACCAAAGTCTCATTTAAAAGTCAAAGTCTCGAACCTGCCGACCGACTCGCCGTCGAGTTAGCTCACGAGAGACGAGCAGCTTTCACATTCTGATCAACAACAAAGCAATGATAACAAACCACCACATGTGCATTCAGTGTGTGTGTGTCTGTGTGTGTCTGTGTGTGTCTGTGTGTGTCTGTGTGTGTGTGTGTGTGTGTGT
>NW_024582554.1:896026-899511 GCF_018398535.1 Haplochromis burtoni | reverse complement strand
TGTGTGTGTGTGTGTGTGTGTGTTTGCACAGGCACAAAAGAGTCTTTGTCACCACAGGTGAATGACATCATCTGTGTGGGACTGGGATTAGAAGTGTGTGTGTTGTTTTCTGTGTAATGTGTGTGTCATTCATCATATTTCCCATGAGAAATGGAAACAAACACACACCAACTTTCATATTCTCATGTTTCAGTCAGAGAGTCAAAGTGTATGAACGATCAGTGAAGCTGCTACATTATTTCATTTCTGTTTCAGACACATCATTTATGTCAATTTGATTTTGTAATTCAGGTTTTGGTAAAACTGAATTTAGTGTTTGCGTACTGCAGCAGCATGTTTGATGAAAGGCCTCCTGTGCTCCTGGCACAGTGGTTTAAAGTGTAACGTGACGCATTGCTAATCACGCCATGCACTCAGGGGTGTCTGCTGTTGGTGTTTGTTCAGCTAAATCCTCCTGTTTCTGTCCTTCCTGCACATGTGACACCTCAGCTATAGTAACAAAGTTACACCCAGGAAACACACAACAACACAGCCGGCAGAGCCAGCATGAGGTCATCATTGCACATCGCTGATTTCTATCAGAACAAATCTTTCTTTGGTTTACTTACGTGTGCTCTCTGTCTTCATACACTGTTTGGTGTGTATGAAGCAGAACAGGTTTGTCATGTATTTATTTAGCTCAGCTGAAATTCTGTGATTAAAGAAAAATCCACTATAAATAAAACCAGGAACAAGGAACAAGCACATTTAATTTCCTCTTTCACTAAAATAACATTAACTTTTTGTTTACTTTTGATTTCCTCTCCTTTGCCCTGCTACCACAGGAGCAGATGCCCCCCCAGCCCTGGACTTCTCAGCCTGAGCTCCCATCAGTACCCACGGGTCCCCGGATCATCTCCGCGTCCTTGTGCTTTCTCTTCCGAGAACTGGAAAATATAAATAGATTCACAAAATGCAGGAAGGTCTTTGTGTTTTCATGACAATTGCATTTTATTTTTCCACTGCATATAAAAACACGCGGACCAAATGGGTGAGGCGCCACCGTAAGAATGCCCGTGACTAATGTGGCACAAAGTCAGTGCTTCTTACTTCTGTAAGACGCTGAATCACTCACAGCGTTATAAACATAGAAAGGAAATGAATATATGTATTTTAAAGAGCTGCTTTGCCGCACCAAAACAGCGCGAGCTTTAGAGCAAACCCTGGAGAAACGCTGGGTAGGAAACGCAGAATCCTGCTTAAAGCACAGCATCCTGAAAACATCCAGACGAAACATTGGAGGGCTCACCACAGCATTTAGAGTATTTAAGGGATGTTGATCTGCGGTGTCCTTGGAATTTGTACAGCACAAGAAAACTAATGAGTATTCCTTTGTTGTCGTGGTAACCTGGCTCTGTTTACTTTGCTGGAGATGAGATGGTGACGGTGTTTACCTGCCAGCCCAGAGACTGGAATGCTGCCGTAATCGGGTTACAATGAAAACATTAGTGTGCGTGTTGATGTGCCGAGCACAACGCTGGACACTGTGGGTCTGTGCAGCAGCGATGTGGTCGAGGCTCCTGATGACAGCAGCAGCTGCTCCCTGAGGCTTTAACAACAGCAGGAGTCGCATTGTTCCCACATCAAAGCCCGCCCTCACTCTTTAATCTACAGTACAGGACTGTTCAGCCTGACCTCTGCCCAGGCCGCCTTTAAAGTCTGCTGCATACATTAAACCTTTTTAGACGCTGTAACGGCTCCAGTCGATCCTCCAAACCCGACGCAACATTTATTATAATTTTATAAGCTCTAAATGCTCCTGGATGCCCATGTCTTCCATTTTCAGGAGCAAACATGCATTAGCAGCCTAAGACATTTAGTCAGCTCTGCACAAAGTACACACCAACGTGTCTCAACACAAAGGACTCCAAGCAGAAAAGTACTGAAGGCAAAAGAGAACAGCTGAAGAGGATCGGAGCCGAGTGGCACAAAGAGTCGACCATAATTAAAGGTTAGAGAGTCAAAAAGTGCCGATGAAAGGAACGCTTCACTGAACTTACAGCGTCTGGACGTGATGCAGACACGTTCAGGCCCACTTTCCTTCTCAGCGCACAACATGTAGTTCATGTATGCTAACAAACACATGCATTGTTTAAAATTGAGCTGATTTGCATTTTAAATGTAGAAAACCAGTTTCTATACATTCTCACTGGTTTTGCTTGGTTTCATATCTACAGCACATTGATGCTGGTGACCTGCGGCGCGGCGACATACTGCAGGCCGAGTGAATAACAGGCCTTTTAAGGATATCTGCATCAACCGAGTAGACCAGCGAGGTGAAAGTGCATTGTGAGTCAGTGCGACGTGGGACTTGTAGTTCATTGCTCAGATAGTTGAATGATAAATTATTATTCCCATTATTTCCTTGTATTTTGGTGCAGTACTGGCAGCGGGGGCGGGGCTTCAGCTCACACTCATGCAGCCTGCAGCCCGCATAACCACAGCAGACATCATCTGTATCAGTTGTGTACTTCTCTCTGTGATAAGCAAACTGAATGTGTGTAATCTGTGAAGGTGGCCCTTCCTGTTTACATGAAAACAATCGACAATAACTTTATGTGTCATTATCATCTTCCTCTGCCTGTTATCAGTGCGACGCTATCTCAGTTTCACTCAGAACGTTCAGTAGTTTATCATGTGGACGGACAACAAGGAGCCAAATCACATACTGTAAGCACCTCGTCACAGCAGCTCAGCCTGTTTTCATCTCAACAGACGATCACAGATGACAGACGGGGTGTCTGTGTGTCACCCTCACAGACTGCACCTTTTGTGCTGTGTCTACAGCCGGACGTTACAGGAGCCGATACCTGCCTGCAGACGGCGGCGCTAAAGATGTTTGTAGGGGACAAAAGCAGCAGCGGGTCGACTGTAAAGTGGCAGACAGCGGAACGGTTGGAGGGGCAGGAATCTGGGAGGGGACATCCTGCCTGGCAACAGGAGCGCGACAAGGGGCACCTCTTCAAACATGAAGATTATACTCGTGTGAGCGTGTGTTCACAAGCAGCAGCTTAAAGCAGGCAGGTCTATTGAGAGTGATGTGATCTGCTTTTTAAATAAAGCGCTGCCCTCTGTGGTGGTGACGTCAGGCGTGCCGGGTTTATTTCTGCCCGTGTCACGCTGTGATGAGACAATGACTCCAGAATAAAACACACGTGCAGCATGGTGAGGAGGAAGGCACGTGGCAAACACGCAAAAAAGACAGAGTGCTGATTGTACCTGAAATTTGCATTTGTTTTCCATATTTGCTAGTTTGATCATTTCTGCACCGCTGAAAGGTTTAATTGAGCTGAACAAGATCTCAGTGTTTGTATGTAAGCCATGTTACCCTGCATTATCTGACAATGGTCCAGAGGTGTCTCCATCTTCGACTGTCCCCACAAACACCCAGCGGGGTTAAGGTCAGGTGACCAAATACCCAGCGGGGTTAAGGTCAGGTGACCAAA
>NW_024582554.1:883506-895831 GCF_018398535.1 Haplochromis burtoni | reverse complement strand
ACCCAGCGGGGTTAAGGTCAGGTGACCAAATACCCAATGACTCCAGCGGGGTTAAGGTCAGGTGACTGCGTAGGAACGATGTGCGACTGCTCTGCGGTCAAATAGTTCTTCACCGGGTTGGAAGCTGTTTTTGGCTGCCCGTCCCGGTGCTGTGTGAATCTCTGTCCTCTAAGAGGAGTGCTGCTGCTCCTTCACACTGGAGCCAGTTTGCTGTCCACAAATCTGTAACACAGAGCATTCAGTAAATGAGAATAGCTCATTGTGGTGCATTTAGTGGGTGTCGTGAGTGTCGCCTCTGTCGTGCTATTTCCAGGCCTTTCACTATGTGTTAATGCAGCGGCCTCTAACCTTCGTGCCACAGACGGTTTAATGCCAGACAATATGTTCACGCTGCGGCCTTTAAGGTGCAACAAAATAAAACGACCGAGACAAAAACGGTGGTGTTTTGTAAATCTAATAATTACCATGAATTCACTGTGTAATTGTGTAACTTTATGAGCAGCGTCCTGCTGAAATGCTCCAACAACATTGAGAGTAACGTCCTCCTCTCTGCTTCTTAATGCCCTCTGGTCACTGTGGTAACATGTAAACATTTCAAATACAAAATAAGACGCACAACTACAACACGGGGAACCGAGTTAAGGATAAAAACCTGCTATCTGCTTTGCTTTGATAGTGCTGAACTGATTGGAGCCATGGTGACACCGTGCGTGAGATTTGGTGATAAAAGTCGATATACTTTTATTTGTAATAGCATTATAATGACAAACTGTCAAAGTTTACACACATTATTGTACGTCAGTATAATGTTTGTCGCATTTTCTACTTTTTTTAACGCATTTGTACTGATAAGTTTGTACTGGGCAGACTTCCATGCGTCTGCCGCTGCTGGTAAACATGACATTGCAGAGAAACTCACATAATCAGCTGGAAGACTCGTCAGTGCAAGAGAGAATTAGAAAATGAGTCCTTTCCTTATTCTTCGTTCACACTGCACACGATCACTTGACCCTTGGTAAAACAAAACATTTGATGATTGCAGCTTAAATAGTGAAGGAATGCAAAGAAAGGACATGATAAGAGGCCACTGGGCAGTTCGAATGTTGAGTGTAGAGATAAGAATATTAACCTGTCCAGTACACAGCAGAGCCTTCGTGCTTTACTCCTGCTTTGATGAGACATCTGATAATGTGACAGGGTTGGAGCACAATATTGGTTCTCAGGTAGGCTTCAGAGCTCATATTGGATGTTGGATAATCTGCTTCAGAGACCAAAGGAACCAAAGGAGGCTCTGAGCCCAGTAATGAAATTTCATTTTCTCTGACAATTTGTTCTGTTTTACAAACTACAGCGAGTCCCTGCGCTGTAATAAGAGGTGAAGCCTGAAGCAGTTTCATCAGTCTGGATTTCACATGAGCCCTGGTGACCCGGCGTGGGCTAAAGGCCGCTTTAGAATATGTTTAAAGAAACAAGAAGGATTTGTTTCTGTCCTTTACATTCTACAGGAATCCCACATCTGGGAGGAATTGTTAGGTTTTCTTTCAGACACAAAGGAAAATATAAACACTGGGACGAATGATGACGCGGCGTAGCTAAGGAACGCTCCGTGTGAAGGACAGGGAAAGCAAAAAGGAAGCGTGTCACTGAGAGTTGGTGAGGACGTGTTTCCAGCCTTCATTTCAAAGTGAAAAAGAAGCAGAATAATGTCTCTACCTGGCAACCCTGTGTCATGAAGTCAGTGTGGGCAGAGAACGGCATGCGCTCTACCAAAGCTAATTGCCAAACCACAGCCACCACTCCAGCAGCAAAACCAGTAAATAATACCAGTATGACGATATGGAAGGCACGGGGTCTTGGTACTCCCAGTGAGTGTTGGGTCTCAGCCTCAAATAAAAGCCTATGTTTGACTTGGCTGTGTTTTTGGCTCTCTTACCACAGGCAGGCGTCTCTGGTTTTCCTAAAGCCCCGAGTGGAAGCGAGGGAGGATAAGCACTGCTGCAGGAGAGCTCCGGGATCACCCTCTGACTGATGATGTGCAGAAATATGCCTTTGTCACTTTCACCTGGGCTGTGAGCAGGTTACACAAGGAAACATGTAAAGTGCTATAAAACCTGAGGATGGTAACATCACATCAGTTATAGCTGCAGTTTTCTACACAAACAGAATTGATACGACAGTTTATAAAGACTCACGCTCTTTCCTCTCGAGGCTTTCTGACACTGGAAAATATTTTCCAGAGCGCTCCATGTGTAAATACACTGTGCTCTTTATTATCACTACCAAAATGTCCTGTCAAAAGACAGTTTCTCCTTCCCACTGTTGCCAAGTGCTTGCCCATAGGGGTCATCTGATTATTGAGCTTTTACATCTATTAATTTAAGTTCTTTATGTTACATCTTAAAGCATCTTGAGGTGACTCTCAGATTTGATGCTATGTAAACTTGGTAAGTAAAAAGGAGGAGATTTCTAATGACTCCACCTCTTCGTGGACTCATGCAACTAACAGACAACCAGACAGGGGCAGCGCTCACACTGGCAGGACTGGAGTGAGACGGGACAGATGAAACTTCCTGCTGAAACAGACTGTCAAGGGAGTAGCGTCTGCTGACTCAAGAAAAGGAAAATGAAGCCAGAAGTGCGACGTTCCCACCTTCCACACTGCTCCACAGACTTTAATTAAATCAGCCAGAGGAGATAAAACTCTGCTGTTACACAACTCTTACATAAGGTGGAGTTTACGGGCAACAAGGGGCTGCATGGAACACACAGGTTCAGATTTAAACACAGCTCTCGTGGGGACAGTCAAAAGCACGTCTGAGTTACACTGTTGCAGCATTCTACACTGCATGTCTGTAATAGTGCACATGGCTGCTTTTCAGGACTCTTTGCTGTTTCAGTGTTGAATATTCCATAAAGTAAATAAAATCCTTAATTATTCCCTTCATTCTAAAAAAGTCTTACAGCTTAGCATCCAGATTTTTAAACAATGACACGCCTTCTTCCAATGCCTGACAACCATACATGTGCCTGTATTAACAGAGCAGGCAGGCGATTTCAGCTGGGAACCTCACAGTGAGGCAACCTCAAATCAGAACAGCATGGGTGAAATATTACCCGAGCCACCTCCAAACTTCTTGCTCCTTTCAGTCCAGTCATACAGGAAGTGCTTTAATCAAGGCTTCCTGGACTGCCTTGTTTTGTCTGAGGAGTGGAGAAGAAAAGTAGAGAGTAATTCACCCAGCAGCTGCTGCAGCAGGCTCAGAGACCTCTCAGTTATTTTATTTCATTCATTTTTTTCTTTTATTTTTTTTCCTTGCTTCTTTGTTTATTTGGTTCCAGTCAGATTTTGTCCAAAATGCAGAAAATGTTTCTACAGTGATGCTTTTTAAAAAATAAATCTCCCTTCTGTCAGAAACTGCAGCTTTAACCAGAGTAAATAACCAGATTTCTTTGTTTTAACCACCAGACTGACAGAGTAAACTCAGCACCATTCAGGTTTTTGTGCAGCTAGAATCTAAATAACACTGAAACCACAGAACAGGCTTCACAGCAAGCTTGTTGTCTAAAATCCCTGTCCCCAAGAAACCTAGGATCACTGGACTAAATGACTACAGACCCGTGGCTCTGACATCTGTGGTCATGAAGTCTTTTGAGCGCCTGGTTCTCTCCCATCTCAAGACCCTCACGGCCCCCCTCCTGGACCCCCTGCAGTTTGCATACAGAGCCAACAGGTCTGTAGACGACGCCATCAACATGGCCCTACACTACATCCTGCAGCATCTGGACTCCCCAGGAACCTACGCCAGGATCCTGTTTGTGGACTTCAGGAAGCACACAGCCCCACTCCCCCCCATCATCCTGACTGACACCCCCATCACCTCTGTGGACTCATTCCGCTTCCTGGGTACCACCATCACCCAGGACTTGAAGTGGGAGCCCACCATCACCTCCGTCATCAAGAAAGCCCAGCAGAGGATGTACTTCCTGAGGCAGCTGAAGAAATTCAACCTGCCAACACGGACGATGATGCAGTTCTACACTGCAATCATCGAGTCCATCCTCACCTCCTCCATCACCGTGTGGTACGCTGGAGCCACTATCAGGGACAAACAGAGACTGCAGCGTGTTGTGCGCTCTGCTGAGAAGGTGATTGGCTGCAGACTCCCATCTCTGCAGGACCTGTACACCTCCAGGACACTGCGGCGTGCAGCTCGGATCTCAGCTGACCCTTCTCACCCTGGACACAGTCTGTTTGACCTGCTCCCCTCAGGCAGGAGGCTCCGGTCCATTCGCACCAGAACCTCTCGCCATAAGAACAGTTTCTTCCCCTCTGCTGTTGGACACATGAACAATAACCACATGACTGTCCCCGCCACTAACACATGACCCTACGCTGTGTCACTGCATCATTTCATGTTTGGCACTGATCACCACCTGCACTCATGTATATATCTTTCTACGTAGCACTCATAATTCTTATTCTCATGTATATATCTCATGTATATCTCATGCACATATCTTTCTTTCTACATAGCACTTTAATTCTTATTGTTTGCACTGAAGCACCGCAGCAATTTCCTAATGTTGTAAACCTCAACATCTGGCAATAAACCCCATTCTGATTCTGATTCTGAAAACCTCCTTCTACACCACTTTGGTCTGGATGGATGGATGGAGGGATAGACGGACAGACAGACGGACGGATGGACGGATGGATGGACGGACGGACAGACAGACAGACAGACAGACGGACGTGGACGGATGGATGGAGGATGGATGGATGAATGGACAGCTGGATGGATGGATGGATGGATGAGATGGAATGGATGGATGGATGGATGGATGGATGATGGATGGATGGATGGATGGATGGATGATGGATGGATGATGGATGGATGGATGGATGGATGGACTGGATGATGGATGGACGGATGGATGGATGATGATGGATGGATGGATGGATGGATGGATGGATGGATGGATGGATGGATTGATGGATGGATGGATGGATGGATGGATTGATGGATGGATGGATGGATGGATTGATGGATGGATGATGGATGGATTGGAGGTGGATGGATGGATGGATGGATGGGACGGATGGATTGATGGATTGATGGATGATGGATGGATGATGGATTGATGGATGGCTGGATGGATGGATGGATGGATGGATGATGACGTGGATGGATGGATGGATGGACGGACGGGATGGATTGATGGATGTTTGGATGGATGGATGGATGGATGGATGGATGGATGGATGGATGTTTGGATGGATGGATGGACGGATGGATTGATGGACGTTTGGATGGATGGATGGAATGGATGGATGGATGGATGGATGGATGGATGGATGGATGGATGGACGGACGGATGGATTGATGGACGTTTGGATGGATGGATGGATGGCTGGATGGATGGATGGATTGATGGACGTTTGGATGGACGGATGGACGGATGGATGGATTGATGGACGGATGGACGGATGGACAGATCTGCTGAATTAATGCCCATCTTGTTTTGCTTCCAGGTTTTGTGAAGGCTGTTCTGTCTTCTCTGTGTCCACACTTCAAACCGGTCGTGGCAGATGGCTGCTCCTCCCTGAGCCTGCTGATAAGGGATCGTCTGACTGGATTTACTAGGCTGCTGCAAACAAATGAACTGATTGAGCTCTCCATAATGATCCCACTTGCGGAGATTTCTCTGTTTGACAATTAAGAGGCCACAAAGTTTGAAGAAGAGTTATTTCTCAGAGAAGAAAACCCATTAAATTCAATTCCCCAGTGAGTAGGATCATTTTAACTGCTGAGCCTTATTCTGTGACACATGAGCAAAACATCTGATAAAAACACACATCATGATTTTGAGGGGTTGGCTTCCATATTTTGACTATGATAGCTTCCCACTGGACTTTCTTTGTTGTTTTATAACATTTGTGTGTGAATTTCTGACTTTAACACGTCACCAAGCACATTATCAGTAATAAATATCAACTTATGTGGCAAGACAAACCTAACAATGGACACACTGTTAAGCGAGACATGAACTCACCACACATTTATCTCCAAGAACCAGTTTTCTGACACATGACACCCTCATAATATTACAGGAACAGTTAAAGTATGCAGAGAATGACAGCTTTAATAGCTTTCAGCTGTTAAAAAAAAGAAAGAAAGAAAGGAAAGAAAAAAGAAAAAGGTAGCTTGATAGACGACAGTATGGACTGAGTAATGGAAATACACACTTTTCCTCTGCAGCAGTCCAAATAGCCCTTTGGAGCGTTATGACCAGTTAAACTCTGTAACCCATACAGTGGAGCTGTAGGTGATGTTTACGCTCGCTATAAGCTAGTAGATGTCGACTCAGCTTTTCTCTATGTTTAAACCCAAAGCATCATAATTTTAGCCTAAAGCATAGACATCTGCAGCCATTGGATATCTGATCAACATAAAAGCATTTAAAGAGCAGTTTCTGATGTTGGATAATCTGCATCTTCTGCAGCAGCCAGACAGCTGTGGTTGCAGTGTGGGTTCAGGGTCGTGAATGTGACGCACGCAGTTAGAACCTATAACTTTCGATAAATACTACAGTCATAATCTGTGACAGCCTCGTCCATATAAGCTTCGGTGCTGTGGTTTATAGCAAGGTCAGTGAAAAGTGCTGTAAGTGCTGAATCTGGGTGTCGATGCATCCTCAAACTCAGGAGCCATAATGATGAGTGGGGGTGTAGCTGACTGACAATCCAAGCTACGACACACACGTGTGGTGGTTGTTGACCCATCAGAGCCACCCAGGCTCCACCCCACAGACATTAATATGTAAGAGTGAGATACTGTTTAGTGCTGTCTAACACTCAATCTTTGATATTTTGCTTCCAAAATAGGAAGCCAGGCGCTCTTTGAATTTGTAAAGTGGTCACAAGCAGCGGTTCTCTGGGCTTTCTGAAGGTTTTTGGACAAAAAAAGCACCTAACACAATTCAATTCAGTGTTATTTATACACTGCAAATCACAACAACACTCACCTCCAGGCGCTTTAAGGTAGGTAAGGTAGACCCTACAAAACCCAACAATCACATGACTCCCAGCACACTCGTGCACACCACCACAGCAGGCACTGTAGTGAGGCTTCCCAGTAGTGTTTGTGACAGCTGTAATATTTCTCTGAAAACACCGCCACACTCACTGGTCCAGCCGTGTTCGTCGGAGTAAAGGACTAATCCAAGCGCCTGACATCTCACTTCGTTTGATGAACGCACCCCCATTGTTGGTCTGCTGGGGGCCTGAAAGTGGAGCAGCAGCCAGCCTTTATGAACGGGGATGCTCGGTTCCCTGGCTGACTGGATTTAAGGGCAGAGGATCAATATTCATTCCAAGATTTCAAACAAGGACTTTCCCAAAGATCCCGGTGATCTTTTTGCCACCCAGCTACCTTGTAGAGATGGTCAGTGCTCCCCCAGGTGACTTTCACCACGCCATGCATGTATGCTGCAGCAGTGATGCTTTTGGTAACACAAGGATCACCCAGTATTGTGTCTCTAGCTGAACCCATGAAAAATGGCAAAGATAACACAAAGCCAGGGCTTTTATAGATGAGCAGCATCTGAAAGTCATGTTTTTAGGAACAGGAATTCAATCCAGCAAAAGCTTGATACAGGACCTGAGAGATGCATTTCCCCTTCAGACGTGCAGAAGCCTAAAAAGGCTCACATACGCAAATTAATCAGGAAAATGTAAAACATCAGGTCTTATGAAACGATGACATTTATCTGTCTTAGACATGAGTGTCTACATCCACCTGTAAAACAGGGTGGGGGCTGTTTCATGTTATTGGCTGCATCTCAGCCAGTGGAGTAGGAGATGTTGTTCTAACTGATGAATTATGAATGAAGGACAGTACGTCACGCTGTGAACGTGTCTATCTGGCTCTGTTTCTCACCAATACTAAACAGATGGCCAGTGCCTGCACACCTGGGCCCAGCGAGTCAGTCTTTCCCAGCCTCAACGAGCCGACATCTCAACATAATGGAAGCAGAAAAACTGTTCAAACTGGACGGTGGCTCTTTTGAAGCTCACAGATGATCACTTGCAGGCGTTCCAGGCCATAGCCTTAGTAACCCTCTAATGTCTTTACTACCACGTAATATCCTGGAATCTCATTGGGAGTCACTTCAATCTCTCACTTGAAAGTTAATCTTGGAATGTCACTGGCTGTATTTGGTCTCCAGGTTGCTGCGTATCATGATTGCTGCCAGTGTGGAACCTTGCTCAGCATGTTCCCTCTTGCAGATATGAGGCGGTGACATTTTTGCGTTTCAGATAAATAAGTGTTGAATGTTGGACAAATGCATTGAGGTGTCCAGAGGATGGTTTCAGCTAATCCCTATTAATATTTCACCCACTGCTATTTTTCTCTGTTTTGCTTCCAGTATCCAATAAAAGAATCAAGACGTGAACAACTCTTACTGGTTCTCATACATCCTCATAACTGATGATCCACTTACCTTTTTCCAAGTTGATCATTTTGGCAGCAGTGAAACTTCTTCATATTTCATTTCTGATAGCCTGCCATAAATGTTTGTTCTGATATTGTTGGCACAGAGAGTCCTACTTACCTTGGTTTTATTCAATGATGTACCCTCTTTACCTTAGAATAGAAAGCACCTCGATCCGACTACTATTGTGATTTGGAGCCATATAAATAACTGACTTTAATTTTGGTACAAATGTATTTGAGCCAACCAGAGGATAAGTTATAAATACTTTTTAAGCGGCACAGCAAACATCCAGGGCACGAACATCTTGCATCTTGTGATTCAGTCATATTAGTGAAACCCTGCATGTCTGCAGCGTAGAGGACCGGCAGGCCTACAGCTGTCCTGCTCTCTTTGTGCAAACATAACAAAATATACTGACTGTTTATCTTATCTGCTGATATGGAAGTCCTGGCTCTGTGTCATGCTATTTCTTTACACCTTTTACTCAGATTACTGTGGGTTAAGCCTCAGCTCCTGCTGCAGCTTTTGCACCTTTACATGACAGAAGTGACACAATAATTAAAAAGACGTTTACTTGGATCTGAAGCAGTTTTAAAAACTGCTGCATTTCATAATTCTTACTTTGCAGCACAGTGGTGCAGTGGTTAGCACTGCTGCCTCTCCACTGCTGAACTCCCTGGCTGTTGTCTCTACGCACGCTCCTGTCTCGTATATAAATCTAACCTATGGGTGTGACAGGAGGGCGGTTTCATTCCTTTACAGTGACGGTTGACCGTTCCTGTCAGCTGTCGTTTGTTTACATTAGCTCGACAGTTTATGGTTAAACGGTGTCACTGTAATGTTTGTATCAAAGCAGCTGATGAACTTCTGTTTTCTTTGAAAAGCTCATCAAAAAAACATCATGAAGCTTCAGCATTTCCAGAAATTCACAGAGTAAAAATATCAGAGCGCCATCACTTTGTTGACACATCACTGACAGCATCGTGTACGTGTCGTGTGAAACTGCATTCACACAAACACATTTATTATTATTATTAAATATAAAAACAGCTGCTGCTAAAACAAATAAAGTAAAATAAAATCATATGTGCATAAGTCTACTGCTGCAGTCCTGCAGTCAGCTGGCTTGCCTTCATATCAGTGATTATCTGTGGTTGCACAACAGATATATGACTTCGATGTCCTTTTGTTGACCTGCATTTCTCACCTCCCCACAAATGTCATGCAACCTGGAGACACCTGAGTTCAGAGAGTGACTGGTGCTACTCAAACGCTGTAGCTGCTACGTTTGTTCTGCTTCTGTTTAGGAGTGCAACAGCTGACCAGATCTCTGGGCAAAGCCAGCAGCAAGAATCAGCGTTAAGCTTTCTATCATCTGTCAGTACAGCTCAGTTTAACCCCATCTGGCACACGGTGAGTACTGGGTGATGTGAGGACACAGATAATAACCCCAAAGCAGGCATATGTGGAAGAAATCCATCCAAGAAACCATAAACTTGTTTAAGATAGAAGCTGGTAAGACAGCTTGGCTAACATCCTGCGTTGTTGAATGTGTAGCTGCGATTTTAGGGTCACCTGGTGATGCAACAGTCGCTTTACAGCAAAAAGGATTTTGGTTGGCTGTGAACACGTCTGTGCAGGTGCTCCAGCAACATGTGTAGAAAGGAGGGGTCTCAAACTGAAATGAGCTGTGGGCCCCTGCTGGCACTGTCGTCTCATTGGAGGGCCACAAACAAACAAGAACACGAGAAAACTCCCACAAAAATGTTTGTTTGTTTTTTATTTCAAATATTGTATAACAAGACAAAACTGCAAACGTGAACACACATTTTAACACACCGGTCCTCTCTTTGTGCCCGGACACAGTGTATTTAACTAAATGAAAGAGCAGACACAGCATGTCCCTCAGCATGTCTGCACTCTCTGCTCAAATCGCCTTCATATTAAATCATTTTTGGCTTTTTAAAGAACTTATTTGAACTTTGCACTCACTACATTATACGTCTGCACATCAATATATGGGCTGCAAGAAGGGGTGACGCGGGCCGCAAGTTTGAGACCCCTGGTGTAAAGTGTGCAGCACTATATGAATCCCAGTCTATTCCAAATGAGCCTCCATTGTCACATCAAAAGCTGTAAATCTGCTCAATCATTTAGGCAACTAAGCAGTAATGGATTACTTCACCATCTATCCATCTTTTAAATCAATGAGCTTCTATTTTATGACAGAACAATGTTGAAACAGCAGTAATTACTGATGTCATGTGACCCAGAAAAACTGTGGCCATCCCGTGTAAAACAGGCACTCACAGGGGGTAAGACATCACGTGTCTGCTGAACTGCTGAAGTTGTGCCGTAACTAAGTCAAACAGCTCGTGAAGGACTGACACAGTATCCGACCCAGCCTTAGCAACACCCTGTCATCACTCAGTCCTTATCAGTGCAACAAAAGAGCCAGATTATTCCTCCTTTTCTGACCGGTACGTCTGCCGCTGCTGCAGGCTGAACCAGCTCGTTCTCACTGCAGCTCTCATTGCAAAGGGAGTTTTCCCATTGCTTTTCTCACGGTGGTCATATGTGCAGCACTGAGAGATTAGCTTACAAAGACCTGCCTCTAAACATCCTACAGATCAGCTGCACCAGTCAGTCACTGCACGATTGCTGGCCTTCGTTCATTGAGAGCAGAGAGAGCACATGAATGAACAAAGGCTACAGCCTGGAGGGAAATACAACAATCTGACCCTAAATGCAGCACTTGTGACTAATGTTTCAAGAAAAACACACATGACCGCTGCTAATAAATCAGCCAGTGAGGAAGCACATGGTTGTTTTTGGTGATCAAAGCGACCATGTTTGCATCAGCTGCTCATTCATTGGCCTACGAGTAACATGCAGCCATTCACGAGGGCTACCGAGCAGCCGTTATCACAGTCCAATCACACAGGCACACTTTTCAGCACCCTCCAGTAAACTGAAACTGCAGAGCTGCTGACTAACCCGCACTCCCATGATGTCAGATCTACGAGTCTCCAGGCTGACTTTGTCCATTTTTCCACAGAGTCCTCGAAATAGAGACTGCCAGTTTTCCTCCCATACTCCTTCAATCTAAGAGGAAATGAACAATGACTACCTTTTAATAATTAAAGAAAATAACCCCCATCAGCCATGACTTCATCTAATTACCATTTAATGAAAAACAACTCAGCGAGTATCCGAGCAATCGTCAGAGAAATGAAGATCTCAGCCTCTCACTCTCCTTCCACGCTTTATGATCGTTCTCTAGGCTCGTATAAAAACAGTTCACCTCCATCGGACGCTTTATTAATGATGGCACGAGGTTGTTTTGCATGGACCAGAGGTCAGAGTCGTTGAACCGATGAGGAACTTGCATTTTGCTCATTTTTCGTAAATGTTTCCGCTCGTTTTCTGCCAACTTAGCTCATTTATACCTGCATTATGTTATCAGGGTAATTGCTACTGACAGTGTGACACCATGGGGGTAGCTGTGAAAGCTACCTGCATATTTGTGCATTTATGCCTTGTAAACACAACTGAGGTGCTTCTGGTATAAAACAAAGGCGCCTCGACAGATTACTGTTTATACTTTGGCATCAACTAAACTGCTGGCTAACATAGGTTCCCCTCCTTGTATACTTGTAGCACAGGTATACTGGTACACGCAGTAATTTTATATCAGACAGTCAAGATGTGTTTCATTTTTTTTTTTTTTTTTTTTTTTTTTTAAATGACATCAGAAACAGCAGTATGCGACATTACGTGATGGCAGAGCTTCAGTTCATCCTTTGTCATTTTTTTTTTTTTTTTT
>NW_024582554.1:840064-882282 GCF_018398535.1 Haplochromis burtoni | reverse complement strand
GGACGGCCAACTCCTCCTCCTAGCCCCCCCGCTCCAGCAGGCCGCAGAGAATGGGGGTGTGTGAAGACTCCAAACCTCAAGATCAAGTCAAGATGTGTTTCAGGTGTAGACTGTCAGCTTTTCTATGAACGGTGCCACATTTCAGAGGCTTAAAAGTAATTGGATGAGAAGCACTTCCACGATGAGCTGAGGGCTTTTCGCTCATTATTCTCTGACAAACAAACATATATTACAATAAATAATATATAACGTATCTTACCAGAAAACAGGTAAGTAGTGTTTGTCTAAATAAACTGAAGATGAACTTAAAGCAGCTTAATGCTGGGAAAAGAACAAACAGCTGCTGATCCGATGCACGCTGCGTGTTACACCGTGAGCATGTGCAGCTTCTATGATCTCTGCTGTTTATTGAAGCTGCGACAGGTGACAGAAGTACCAGGATGAACTGAGTGCAGGACTACGCTCTCTGCTCACAGCAGTACAAAAGTGATGCAACAGCGCTTCACACTGCAAATGGATCGTGACACAAAGCCTGCCGCAATAACAACCCAAGAGTTTCTCAAGGCAAAGAAATGAGATATTCTTCAATAGCCAAGTCAGTCACTTGATCTCCAGCAAACACAGCGAGCTCTTCAGTTAGACGCACACACACAGTACGGACTGTACTAAAGGCCTAGCAGAGCGTCGCAGGCGAGGTAACGTCTCCGCTTACTGCTGTTTCTAAAAGCAGGAACAGGCCTAAGAGGGACAGCGTGACCCAGGAGAGGCAGCGAGGTGCTTAAATAGATTCAGGTGAACGATTTAAACGTGTGGGAAACAGCTGATATATCATCGTACACACAGGACTGTCAACCTCACTTATTAGAGCGAGGAGCTTCTAAAGGGAACGACTGTTGTGTCGTCTTGGACCATAAGCTCGTTCGGTGCAGTGCATATTAATAAGCTAATGACTGGGAAATGGAATTCATTCATTTTATTAATCTGCCTTCTTTCTGTCTCACATTTTAATGTGAGGGCTTCACTTCCTTTCTCCCAGTACTTACCTCATCACGTCCCATCACTTCACAGAGACAGCAGACTGGGTAGACCTGCTGGGACACAAAGCAGGGCTTGTTCAAACCTGTCCCAGAAACACTCAGTGACGCAGAAAAAGGACTTCCTGATATCCAGAGAGCATCAGATCTAAGACATGAGCCAGGTGTGAATGCAGAGTCAGAGTAACCCCACACATGATTAACCCGACCAATCAGGTTAGAGCTGGATGAGCACCAACTAATGTGTGTTATATAGAAGGACTCAACACGCCACATTCACTGTTTCGATGCTTTTAAGTGCTTTCTAACATCATCCACACTCTGAGGGAAGCATCAGAGACAAACTCAGGGTTAACATCTGTCAAGGATATTAGCTGCAGATGGGCGACCCAGGGATCGAACCACCGACCCTCTGATAAACAAACGACCTGTGCTAGCTTCTGAGCTACAGCCACCCTGCTTCTATGACCATAAATCATTTCACTGGCTGAAGTGAAGAAACTTACAGTCTCTTAATGTGAAATCCAAACAGTCTGTGGGTATATTACACGGCTAATGAAAACGATAAGGCAAGGTATGTTTTAAAAACAAGCGCCTTCTACGACTCCACTGAAACAGTTCCTACATTTTCCTGCACTGACTGAACTTCTTTGACTCAAAGTAAAGTTTGTGTTTTTGCCTGTGATCAGCTGACTGGTTTGTGCCATGTGGATTATTCCAGCGGCTGAAAGCAACTGTTTGACTCAAAGTGACCCCCATAGACACCCTCATACTTCACTTATATTTCACAAAGACTACTGTACAGTTATCTCAGTAGAGGTTAAAAATACAAACCAGCACATGAAGCGACAACATGAACTCACAACATACCAAAAAAACTAAATTATGGTATAAACACTGCATTTTTTCTTTGTGGCTGTCATTTACATACTACTTCCCTAAATTGATATTTTTTTCAAAGCTTTGACACAAAAATAATAAATAAAGCAACAAATGTAATCAGTTTGACTAGAAACCTTTCCAGGTGACATCCCCTCAAAGTGCTGTTTCCCATTTTTTCCAACAGTGTGCAAAGTTGTAGAAAAGTGCAAACACCTTGGACTTAAGCTCCCTGCAGCTGTGAACACAGCCGGGGACACGCTGGCTTTTCTGTGGGCTGTGGCAGTTTGTTGGACCAGTTTCTGAGCTGGGCTGTTGTGAGGGAACCACGCTGTGTTTTGTCTGTGACCAAACATGGGTGGGACATGTACCAACCACAAGAATGCCATTACCCCAGTGAGAAGAAGATCAGTCCTCATTTCACCCGTCAGTGGTTTCAGCTGACTGTTTTACATGAAAACACATCGTGTTATAAAACACCTGAGTAAGACAAAAGCGCCAACACTTGAACAGGATGCAGGTCCAGCCTGGTCCATGCCTGTCAGTAAAAGCTTGTTTTTCTGTGCTGATGACTCGCTGTTGATTAATCAGAACACGACGACTACATTAACCGATCAAATGTAACCCACTGTCGTCTGCGCACAGACAGCTGAGTGGGTTTGACCGTGGTAACGCCTCGGTGCGTCTGAGTGTCTGAGTGGAGCCACAGTGAGGAAAATTCCAACATGTCGTATCTGGTTGCAGCGCTTATATGACAAAGATAATAACTTGTTCTTTTTGGTCAAATGACAAAAAGCCTTTCAGCAGCAGCTCGGAATAAAGCATCAGTCTAGAAGGAAAACCACCTTCCAGGTTGTGTAATGTGGGTGAAACGCACACACACACGCTTGTTTTCATCATCTACACCAACAGCAGCAGAGTCTCTGAAAGCCTCTCAGGTATCTGATATTGTTGCTCGAGGCCACGCTTTGATGTGGCCGTACCTTTATTCTGTGCATTGCTTATTGTTTTGAGGTTACATAATTTTTTGGTTGGGGAATTATTGTCAGTGTTCTTTATCCAGACGCGTCTCTGTCACCGGCGAGATGAGAGCGTCCAGCTTTGTTTCTGCTCGTCACCCCGGGCGAGAGGTGTGTTTTTCAGCTGAAGGTGGAGAAGGCAGTGGGCCGATCTCACAGAAAGATATGCTTTAAATAAAGGTGTGAGTAATAACTAACACAGTGTTTGCCCTGAAGCAGCGAAGGAAGTCCAGGTGGTTTGCAGGAGGCTTACACCCAGCACACTGGAGCAGAGCGCTTTACTCAGACTGTTGTTCATCTGCACTCTCGCTTAGATACAACACGACACTGAGGAGTCAGGATGTGTTGATGCCAAGAATTTATCAGGCACATTATTTACACTCAGTTTAGCTTCAGTTTGTTTCATTAGAGCCGGTAAAGTCATTCAAAGCTCCTGTGACAGAAAAATGGCTGCACTTCCTCTTTCAAGCTGAAGATTGGACTCTGTTTAAGTGGTGACCTTACAGCAAACGGCCTTAAAGTCAAAAACACTCAAGTCTTTCATGTCAGAACAAACAAAACACGATGAAATTATGAAAGCTTCACTGAGAAGCGCCCATCACACGTGTTAATAATAACTCATAACCACCTGGGTCTGGGTGCAGTTCCCCCCTCCAGGGGCAAGGGTACCTAGACCCGGTTTGTAGAGTACGCTTGGGGAGTGTGATCGTGTGTACAGCGTCTCTTTATGTCTGTCTCCACGTTGGTTGAGTGTGGAGTAAGTGCATATGAGAGCATGAGGGTGGGAATGGATGTTTGTGTCTGTGTGTGCCTGTATGTCTGTGTCTATATGTCAGGTTGGGTATCAGACGCCACCTCTCTGGGGACACCTCAGGCCCTCCAAGGTTTGGAGGCCTATCTCCACCCACCACCACTTCCCCTGCCGGTGGCGGACTCCCTCAGGTGTCGGTGCGTTGGTGGTTCTTTGTGTCTGGGGGTGGGCGTCCGGGTACACACCGGCTCACTCCTTGGCGGCCGCTTATCGGGGCCTGGAGCCTGGGGCTCGCTCGGGCCACTTCTGGAGGTGGGGTGCCCCCGGCCTCTCGGCCTGGGGCTCGGTCACTCAGGCACAGCTGGGGGCCGGCGGAGCTCACGGGCGCGTCACTGCAACTCCCCCTGGCTTCTGCTCCGCGGCTGCTGGGCGAGCCCTCATCTGGGACTCTCCTCAGCTCTTACTGGAACAGTGGCGCGGCTGCCCCTCTGTTGGTCTTCCTTGGTCTCTTGTGTTCTGGGGGCCTCTGGATGTCTGGAGTTTTGATCTCCTCCATACCTGCTTCACCCTGGAGGACGGGGCTGTGGCCCCCCCACACTCCCTAGCAGATCATTACATGGAGAAACCTTTGGAATACAAGCATGCTGATCCACACAGGTATGCACACAGGTGTACACACGGGTATTCACAGACGCGGACTACAGCTTTCTTGGCTGCTGCCTCAAAGCACACTGTGCGCTGTCTATCTTGCGTGCTGCACAATATGTTATTATTTAGTATCTACTGTTATCTATGACTAGCTAGTTTATTGTGATGGTGCTTTGTTTTCTCTATATTATGTTGCTCTTTGTTGTTTGCTGTCTCCTCTGTTTGTTTTTTTTGTTTTTTTTTCTCCATACAGGTGACCCAGGAGTTGTTTTTTGTTTTCTTTTTTTTTCTTCTTTCCCCCCCTTCTCACCAGTCTCTTCTCCCCTTTGGTTTTCTTTCTTTCTCTCCCTCCTCTTTCTCTCATTCATTCCCCCTGTCCTATTTATTTAAAAAAAAAAAAAAATGACAAAGGATGAACTGAAGCTCTGCCATCACGTAATGTCGCATACTGCTGTTTCTGATGTCATTTAAAATAATAATAATAATAAAAAAAATAAATAATAATAATAATAACTCATAATTAAATACAGAGCGGTGTATAAACAGATGAGACCTTTTGCACCATAGCTGAGGGTTCAGGGTCACTGATCCAGCCCTGAAAACAAGCGTAGACAAAGACGAACGTTTTAATGCAAAGATGCATCGAACAGCTCAGATCAGTTTAAGTCAAGACTGAACAGACCACAGTGCTCGTGTCTGAACACTCAACTAGACACCGTGGAGCTAAGAAAAGGGAAATTGTTGAGCTACATCATTGCATTCGGCTGTGATTAGAAGTAATTCAAAGCTAATCTTTTAGAAATGTAAGATACATTAGGCTGCACACGAATGTAGCAAAAGACTGTAGGCAGGGAGAGGCAGAGGCTCAAGTCCATATTCTCACACATTCAAACACAGAGTCCCAGTTAAAACGCTCCTGATGTGGGACATGTTAGAGTCTAAACACCCACGCGTCAGTCTGTAAATGAGCCTGAGAGAAGCCAAAGACAAAACACTAAACGAGAGAGATTCAAAACACAAAGCTGGACCCAGAAGGTCAGAGAGAAAGTGTCTCAGCAAAGGCCAACAAACCGCTCGGCTCTTTGTGCTGTAATAATGTGTTCACAGCCTGAAAAGTGTGAAATACACACAGAAAATCTTCACATTGCTCTGTTACTGTCTGCAGTCTGATGTTTGACCAAAAGTAGGAGTCTTTCCTCAAACAGGCTATAAACACTCTAACTGATGCAGAGTGCACAGACACACAGCCACCTTCATGACCAGTGCTCTCTGTTTCCTCTTCCATGCGCCCACAGTCACACACGTGCATATATTCAATCACACAAACCTGTGACGACAGCAGAGAAAGCAGCGAGTCACCGTCTGTCTAAATTTTCACAAACGTCTCTGTGCTGTGGTGCAACAGATCAAACTGTAAAAACAGGCCTGAGGATAAATGCATGTGCAGGTAAAAGTTCTGGAAAAGCCGGTGACATGCTCGCCATGCTGCACCTCTTGACCCTGTGACCTGTGCAGCATGGCGAGCATGAACCTTTGTGTATGTTATGGAGCCAAGCTGTTAAAGTCAGATTTTACAGTGTCAGGTCAGGGGTAACATGAGGACAGATTGAAACTCCTGCTGCAAATCGTGTGTTTCGTCGTTATGAAACATGATTACTGCCAGCGTTTACCCTTCTTTGGTACACACCCGCATTCCATTCCAGTAGATTTACAGTAATTCTCCAGGTGGAGCTGATTTCTGACATGGGTGACAGCTTTGTGAGGCACAGTGGCAAGCCTCGCATATCGATCGGTGCTTTCACAAGCTGCTGACTGACAGGTGGTATTTAATGCTCCTGTTGTTGGCATTTGGAAGAGTTTGTAACGCAGGATTCCCACGCTGCTGAAAACAGTGAGAGCTCATGTTTATTGGCGATCTCGTTCTTTCAGTCACCACCCAGAGCTCGAGACCATAGAGCAGGGTAGGGGCGCAGATTCACCCATAAATCGAGTGCTTCACTTTAACGTTCAGCTCTCTTTTCACCACAGTGGATCGTACAGCACCAATCTGTCGATCTCCCGCTCCCTTCTCTCCTCGTGAACGGGCCCCTAAATACTTAAAGTCCTACAGAGGTGCTGATTGTCATTCACCTCCGCTTCACTCTTGGCTGCGAACCACGCCAGTACAAGCTGGAGGCCACCACCTGATGAAGCCAACAGAAGCTCAGTGAATCACTACCTTACTGTGGTGGAGGTGTGTGTGTGTCCCAGGTGGGTTTGCTGTTGGGGGGCTTGTGTCCCTGATGTTATCTCGGTCCTGTGGGAGGTACCAGACAAGGAGCGATTCAGAAGTGCAAGATCAAAGTAACAGTTGAGCCTACCTGGGACAGAGTTACAGAGTGGTAGCTGGGCCTCAGCCTATGGGGCCTGGCAGGGTGCAGCTCGAGGAAGGGACATGGACCCATCCTCCCGTAGGTCCTCCTGTAGGTGTGTGTCTTGGTCTCCCCTCGGCTTGATGCCTGCATGGTGGAGTTTTTCTCGGTGGACGACGAGGTTTGTTCCTGACTGCTGTCTGCGCTTATATGCTGACCAGCATTTCAGAGTACCTGGGTGAGAAGCTGTCTGTCGTCCTACTGGGAGACTTTAAAGCTCATGTGGGAAACAACAGCTGTGAAAACTTACAAATAAATAAAAAATTATAAGCATCAGTCCTAATTTTATAATAACTACACAACTGCGTGTATGATTAATATGTATGTAATAAGACAAGACAAAAAATCAGCTGGCCTTTGCCTGGTGATTGCACCATTTATTTCACAGTCATTGCAGCCAGTTGTGGTAATCAGCTGGTTGGCTGCAGGCTGAGCATGTGACGCCCTCAACCTCTGGGCAAAGTCGCAGGGCACAGGTCACCTGTGGGAGACAACCTGTCCTGTCTCCAAACGGTTGCAGTCTGATCCAGACTGGCTGCAGTCACTCTCAGACAGGTTTGCAAATAATCACATTCAATTTTAGCTACAGACACCAACTGTGGCGGGGCGTGGCCTGCGGTGCCTTGCAGAGGAGGCGGACGCACCTGCACGGCATCCGCAATCACGCCCCGCTGAATTAAATATTGTACTGGATCCTGTGGTTGTTGGTGTTATGTTGAGCTGGAAGCGGGAGAGCTGCAGCTCTGAGTGCAAATGTACAGCAACCGTGTAAGGATTAATAAAAGCATCAAAATGCCACTGGGTCTGCCGTGTATGTTTACAGTGGTGTCGAAACCCAGGATGGGAGGCACGGCAGATCCAGGAGTGGGCCAGCAGAGGGAGGAGCTGGCGAGAATGGTGGCCGAGCTGGCGGCCACGCAGCAGGAGCAGGCGGCGGTGTGGCGCCGCAGGCGGGAAGAGCTGCAGGACCAGACTGAACGCCACCTGCAGAGGATGGAGAATCTGGCGGCGCTGATCCGGTCCTGCCCGACACCACCGCCACCCCCACCGGCGCTCCCCAATGGCGCTGGAGTGGAGGAGATCCAGTCCGTGCAGGCGCCCGTGCCGGCCCCCAGGTTGCGACCAGCTAGCACGCAAGCGCCTGTCCCCACACCTCGCGTGGGAGCCGCTGGGGCTCTGCAGGGCCCGGTGCCCGTTCCTGCGCCCCGGAAGAAGGCGGCGGAGCCGGCAGCGGCGATGGCGGCGCCCGAGGAGCCGCTCCAGCCGGTAGAGGCAGCGGCGATGGCGGCGCCCGAGGAGCCGGGTGCAGCCGGCCGCGCGCGCGTGCGATTGGCCGCGCCGCATGCACCTGCCACGCGTCCGACTTCCGAACCAGCTTGGCCTGCGCCGCTGGATTCGCGGGCGGCCACCTGAACTCGCACCTCCCCGTCGCTTGGCCGGGGCCTGGGGGCGCCAGCTGTCCGGGCTGATTCCCTCTCCCACTGGTGGTGGGGGAGTAGGTTCGGCCGGATGGCTCCCCGGCCTCAATCGGGCGATGGGGGTATGTGGTGGGGCGTGGTCTGCGGTGCTGTGCAGGGAGGGCGGACGCACCTGCACGGCATCCTTAATCACGCCCGCCTAGTTAAAAACACGGGGACTCAGGGGTTTGGGGATTGTTGTGGTGAGATGTAAATAAAGATGGCTCTGAATGATACTCCATGGTCCCGCCGTGCCTTATTCTCGCCACACCAACATTTTACAATCAGCCTGAGGTCAGTCTGTACCAGTGAGCGCAACCTTCAGTCTTCTTCACACACTGAGGTTAATTATGGAGTTCCACAGGGTTCAGTGCTAGGACCAATTCTGTTTACATTATACATGCTTCCCTTAGGCAGCATCATTAGAAGACATAGCATACATTTACACTGCTATGCAGATGACACCCAGCTCTATCTGTCCATGAAGCCAGATAACACACACCAATGAGTTAAACTGCAGGAATGTCTTAAAGACATAAAGACCTGGATGGCCGCTAACTTTCTGCTTCTTAATTCAGATCAAACTGAGGTTATTGTACTCGGCCCTGAAAATCTTAGAAATATGGTATCTAACCAGATTCTTACTCTGGATGGCATTACCTTGGCCTCCAGTAACACTGTGAGGAACCTTGGAGTCATTTTTGACCAGGACATGTCCTTCAACTGCACATATTAAACAAATATGTAAGACTGCTTTCTTCCATTTGTGCAACATCTCTAAAGTTAGAAATATCCTGTCTCAGAGTGACGCTGAAAAACTAGTTCATGCATTTATTACTTCCAGGCTGGACGACTGTAATTCATTATTATCAGGATGTCCAAAAAACTCCCTGAAAAGCCTTCAGCTAATCCAAAATGCTGCAGCAAGAGTCCTGACAGGGACTAGAAAGAGAGAGCAGATTTCTCCTGTTTTGGCTTCCTGTTAAATCCAGAATTCAAAATCCTGCTCCTCACATACAAGGTCTTAAATAATCAGGCCCCATCTTATCTTAATGACCTTGTAGTACCATATCACCCTATTAGAGCACTTCGCTCTCGCTCTGCAGGCCTACTTGTTGTTCCTAGAGTATTTAAAAGTAGAATGGGAGGCAGAGCCTTCAGTTTTCAGGCCCCTCTTCTGTGGAACCAGCTTCCAGTTTGGATTCAGGAGACAGACACTATCTCTACTTTCAAGATTAGGCTTCAAACTTTCCTTTTTGCTAAAGCATATAGTTAGGGCTGGACCAGGTGACCCTGAATCCTCCCTTAGTTATGCTGCAATAGACGTAGGCTGCCGGGGATTCCCATGATGCATTGAGTTTTTCCTTTCCAGTCACCTTTCTCACTCACTATGTGTTAACAGACCTCTCTGCATTGAATCATATCTGTTATTAACCTCTGTCTCTCTTCCACAGCATGTCTTTATCCTGTCTTCCTTCTCTCACCCCAACCTCACAGCAGATGGCCCCGCCCCTCCCTGAGCCTGGTTCTGCTGGAGGTTTCTTCCTGTTAAAAGGGAGTTTTTCCTTCCCACTGTTGCCAAAGTGCTTGCTCATAGGGGGTCATATGATTGTTGGGTTTTTCTCTGTATGCATTATTGTTGGGTCTACTGTACAATATAAAGCACATTGAGGCGACTGTTGTTGTGATTTTGTGCTGTATAAATAAAATTGAACTGAACCCGTCTGTGAAGTGTTTCTTCGCAGTAGGAGACTGGACTCAGCTGGTTACCAGCTGGAGGGTTTAAGTTTACATTTGTAGCAAGTTTGCTGAGAGATGTTATTTACAAATTAAATCGCTGTCCTGCAGCAACTATGTCGCTATTTGTGGTTGAATTTCTGAATTTCTGCTTTAAAAAATCTACAAAGTAGTATAACCAGTTAATATCAATTTGTGTTTAATGTCAATTTGTATGTATGCAAATGACAACAGATGCAACTTGATCCTATGATTTCATATTATTGCTGTATTATTACCATCTTATTATGCCAGCAGTCGTAGAGCTGGTGTCATTCTTTGAATCACCCATGTTAAAGGAAACAAAACTGGAAGTCTAATGTACACAGCTGCAATAACTTCAACCACTGCTTTGCCCTGAGTGTAGCATCATGACCAACAACAGAAACAAACGGAATAATGCTGATGTGACACACAGTACTTTACAAGTAAACATCATTATTATATCAGTATGGTCTTAGTAATCTTTGCACACAGAGGGAAGGTCAGTGTAAGAAGGCAAACTGTGGGTGGGAAGCAGACCCACGTCGGTCTGTTCAGTGCTACTGCATCAGTGTTTAGGCTAACAAGACCTCTGTTGTACAGCTGAGCAGTGGGAGGACAGAGAGGCGGGAAGACGGACTACCAGCACAGCTGCCACGTTTTGTTTTCTCACAGTCAATAATCTCTTTGCATAATAAAGAGCCACTATGTCAATAAGCACTGTATGACATGTTTTTCATAACAAATACATTCCAATAGCCACACAAGCTAAAGGAGCTGCTAATCCACAGCACTGTGGCAGAAACATGACCTCACTCTGTGGATTTACAAACTGATGACTGCAGTGACATCATCATTTACAAGGTTTTACTGTAAATTCAGTGCATGGGACCAAAAAGCTTGGAGGTTGGAGTTATACCAGGATGGGCTCAGTTTTTACTTTGAATGCAACTATTCTCCCAGTTTGCACCACACGTTGTCCAATTTCACTATCTTTCAGTTGTTAGTTCATCAGTGCAAGTCAGTGCTGTTCATGCAAACTACCAGTAATCAAAGCCTTTAAATAGTTAGTTAGTTGCTACTGTTACAGTAACGTGGCTAATAGCACAACCAGAAAGTAACATGGAGGGATGAAGAATAAATCCAACATGGAAGCGCCAGAAATTCCAGTTCCTCTAATCACTCCAAAAGCAACTCAATCCACTGTTAACACGCCAAACTGAACAACATTAAAAACCACGTTTATAACCTCTAGTGAAGTCCTGGGCCTGCCTATATTTAGGCTGGTGATGGATTTTGAAGAGTGTTAATAGATTTAAATTACAAACTTTACAAGTAAAGTTTGTAATTTAAACTTTACTATTTGATGGCAGCACGGTGGCACGGTGGTTAGCACTGTTGCCGCACAGCAAGAAGGTCCTGAGTTCAATTCCACCATCAGGCCGGGGTCTTTCTGTGTGGAGTTTGCATGTTCTCCCCGTGTTTGCGTGGGTTCTTTCCGGGTACTCCGGCTTCCTCCCACCGTCCAAAGACATGCACTTAGTGGGGATAGGTTAATTGGATAACCCAAATTGTCACTAGGTGTGAATGTGCGTGTGAATGGTTGTCTGTCCCTGTATGTTGGCCCTGCGACAGACTGGCGACCTGTCCAGGGTGTACCCCGCCTCTCGCCCTATGACAGCTGGGATAGGCTCCAGCGCCCCCCGCGACCCTGAAAAAGGATAAGCGGAAGCGAATGGATGGATGGACTTTACTATTTGTTAGCTGCTGCTTGGCCTGAGTTAGCATGTATCTGGTGTCTGGATGTTAGCCCTGTACAGTTTATGGATGCAGCTTGCCAACCAACCAAGGGTTAGCTGGCAGTTTAGCAGCATTTTGTCCAAATATGGTCCCTTTTGCCTCCCAGAAACTAAAAAAGCCAAAGTTAAGGATTAGTGCACAGCCTAAGAGCTGGTATTTGCCTATGTCCCGTCTTTGCATACGGTTAGAAGAACAACAAACCTATGCCAGTTAGCAGTTGCTTCCACACTGTGTCTTTTGTCCCGTCTCCCTCCCTCACCCCATCCAGTGGTGATAGACGGCTGCCCCGCACTCAGTATGGTTCTACCTGACGTCCTGTTCAAAGGGACTTTTCCTTCTCAGTGTCTTCAGGTTGTTGCTCATGTAAGGCCATCTCATTGTTAGCTTACACTAGAAAGTACCTGGAGGGAACTGTGGCTGTGATTTGGCACAATATAAAGAAAACTGAGTACAGTTGAAATGAAATAAACTAATTACTTTTATCTAAAAAACAGTCAAGATTGTCATGGCTGACCAAAGTTCAAGGGTTGTGTGCACAATGAGCTAAGACTAATCAATGGGCAGTCAATTCTTCAAAAATATTTTACTTCATTTGTTGAGGAAATACAAATCATACATCAGAGCAGTAAAATGAAATAACAACTAGTTTTCAAATGTGCACCACCTGATTAAAACTTGAAGTTGCTTTCATTGTTTCTAAAATGAGATTTAGTTTTTCTCACAAACAGTGAGAAAATTCAAATCTTACCTTCATTTAAACGTGTTTAAATACCAGGAAATGATTAAACTAATTTTCTGCAATCAGAGCTACAGCAACAGCATCTCTGTGTTGAGGAAGCAGAGGATGAGAAACTTGAGGTATCAGCGTAACAAGAAAAACATAAAACCTCCAGGGCAGGATTGCAGCTGAAGCTGATCTCTTCTGGTTCAAATCAGTGTCCGTCCAGGCAAAGCCAGGGCCGGGATCAGTGCTGAACTCGTTACAATAATCAGCACCTGGATTATTGGAAGCTTGGAGGAAGAATCTCTCTTGTCTTTTCATGTCTTAAGAAAGTCATCATATCTCTTACACATTTTAACTTAAGCACCGTCCTTCCCAATATTGTTCTCTTATTTAATGTGTGGAAATATATACAGCCCCGATCAAAAGTTTGATTTGAAAAATGGCAAAAAAAATCATATTTTGCATGGTTGGATCTTAACAACGTTCCAAGTTAAAAAAAATTTTGATCATGCAATTTATTGAAAACAACGTTGTGGGGGAACAAAACAGTGAAGTGGGAGACGATCCTCACCCAAATTAAGGCTGTTACTGGTGCTGACTGCAGCCCCATAACCATCAGACAGCATCTGAGGTTTAAAAAACCAAAAACGTCTTCAAACTGACCGTTTGGACCAAACATAGGACATTGAAAGATGGAAGAAAGTTTTATTCTCTGATGAGAACAAATGTAACCTTGATGGTCCTAAAGGTTTCCAAGGTTACTGGCATGACAAACAGATCCCACCTGTGATGTTTTCTACGCCCCACAGTGGAGGGGGCGCCATAATGGTCTGGGATGCTTTCTCCTTCAGTGGAACAACGGAGCTTCAGGAGGTGCAGGGGCATCAAACTGGCTGCTGGCTGAGTCCAGATGTTGCAGAGAGCATCCCTCAT
The DNA here is from genome assembly GCF_018398535.1 of Haplochromis burtoni. NCBI lineage: Eukaryota > Metazoa > Chordata > Actinopteri > Cichliformes > Cichlidae > Haplochromis > Haplochromis burtoni. Next base: position 868,868 of record NW_024582554.1, on the reverse strand, counting down.
GACTGAGGGCCCCCGTCTGTGTGGTAACCACTGGGTTCATCAGCAGGACAACGCTACAGTACACAATGCTGCAGGACAAGGGACTTCTTTCAGGACAATAACATCACTCTTCTGGACCATACTGCGTGTTCCCCTGATCTAAATCCAGCTGAGAACCTTTGGGGATGGATGGCAAGGGAAGGTTACAGAAATGGACAACATCTCCAGACAGTAGACGCCCTTCGTGTGGCCGTCTTCACTACTTGGAGAAATGTTCTGGCACACCTCATAGAAACGCTGGCATCAAGCACGCTGCAACGCGTTTTTGAAGTTCATGTTCATATTCATGAGTTCATGTTTGGAACTTAGATCTCTGTTTTGGGGGGTTTGATCAGCTGTAAAACAGCCAGTGTCAGTTTAAGTGTTGTTTTCAATAAATTGCATGATCAATAAACTGTTTTGTTTCACTGCCATTTCTTCTTGTTGCACGTTGAAGCTCTACTTGGAACCTCGTTAAGCTCCAACCATGCAAAATATGATTTTATGCCATTTTTCACATGGTTTTAAACTTTTGATCAAGCCTTTATTTGAAGATAACTTACATAACAGTAAAATGTGAAAGAAGGATTTTAAATGAGACTTTCTTACCTTCTAGCTTGATCCGAGGTCCTAAAATCTAAATGTCAGTATTAAACATGTGCTATGCTGGCACCATGAAGACAAATGTAATCACAATATATGACATGGTGCTATATGACAGTTTCTCCCAGGCACAGAGCACTGTCAGCTTCAATGACAGTTTTATCAGACAGTCCTTCTGGGAAAAACAGTGTTTTTGTTCTGATAGTGTGTACACAGACACAAGTGTCACTCCAAACACACATAAATCACTTTCCAAATCCTTCTTTTGTGAGTCCATGTCCTCATTTCCTTCTTCAAATATCATGTTGTGGTCAAACGTGTGTTGAGAATCATCAGCAACCTGTAATTAGTTTGACCAGCTTATAAACCCTGGAGGTTCCAGCACCAGCACTGGCCTGAATCTCGCAAAACATGTTTTCCCGCTTGCAAAGGAACATCATTGTCCCTGTGATATTAAGAGCTTAACATGTTTCATGTTCTCTCTCGCACAAAGCACCTCTGCAGGTTGACAGGATTGTGAGAGTGTACCCATACCCTTAGTTGTAGAGTAGAGGCATAGTTTTGTGTTTGGAGCTACTCGTGGATATGAAAACTCACCAAATGAGAGGTGGTGCAATGCCTGGAATGGCCACTTAAGGCTGACTAAAGTAAGCCAGTTCCTACACACGCATGTGTTTAAACAGCATTAAAAGCATGTTTGCTGACTGGTACAAACCCATTCAGGGGTTTGGATGCTTGACACTGGGAGCCAGAGGATGTCTCACCACTGCTAATGTAACAGAGTGAACTGGACCTGTTGGACATGTTTGTGCTATAATCGAATAATCTGACAAACAATAAGGCTTACTGTGTGAAACAGACCATCCAGGACAGTTTTGTGTGACTGAAATGATGGTGTTTTAATATTCTGTTATTTAGCACTAATCAGCACATGTATATGAATGCAGCTTGCTAACTAGTGTTAGTTGATAACACTCCGCCCTCAAGCCCAAATATGGTAACTTTTACTGCCAAACTACATGTCAAGATGTCAAAATGTAACCACACTGTTTAGTAAGTCAAAGAGTTAAACATCCACATCACCAACGCGTCACTGCAACTAAGCTTAGGCAAATGGTTTGGCTAACAGCAACCTGCTGCATCTGCAGCGACAGACATAGCTACAACTACTGATGCCATTCAGGTCACGTGACTAATGGAGATGGACACCTGAGGAGTGACTGGGCCAGACAGGAAGTGCACCTCCTGTCTGTTTGCCTGCCACCCTTTACAGAAAGCTCACCTAACGAGGCGAGCAGAGACGAAGATCGACAGGTAAATCAAGTCTCCCAGAGTACTCAAAGCACTGTATACAACATGCCTCATTCACCCATTCATACAAGCACTTCTAAACACAATTGCAAACTAAACTACATTCATACTCCGATGAACGCATCGGAGGGCAACTTGGGGTTAGTATCTTGCCCAAGGATATTTGGCATGCAGACTGGAAGCCAAGGATCGAACCACCGACCTTCGCAGCACCAATCCCTCTGTCACTCTCTCGCTTGCCTCTCACCTCACCTATCAACGAGACGCCACGATAAAAGGAGATACTGATTAGACCACCCGAGTGGAAGCTTCCGCCACTTGGCTACGCCTACAAATTCTGTCCAACTCCCACTAACCCTCCAGGAATGCAGACCAAGCTCTTGCAATGGTTGTATGAGGACCGAGCTGCTCATAGCAAAGTGCTGGACACCTCATACTCCCCAAGCACCTCCCACAATTTCACATAATTTCTCTTGTATCCGAGGTTCGACTAACATAAAAATACAGCCTACTGTCCCTCTGTCAGAGTTGTCTGACTGTCCAACCCTGGATGCAAACATAGATTTGCACATGGGAGACACAAATAAACATTTCTGGTTTTATAGCTTAATTTTAATAAAAATGATACAAATGTTCTTTGGTAAGTAATTAGTAACAGTATTTTGTTTCTGCTACATTCTTGCTATAAATCAAGAAAGTACAGTGTGAGTACAGCAGCTTCTATCACACTTGTGACTGAAACCACAGGTTCTGTTTTTAACCCGACTGCTTCTGTTTCTTTCTACTTTTTTTAAGTGCTGCTTATTAATTGAATGTTTGCTTTACAGATGGTACTGTTGGCCAAGGCTTGTTAAAATAAACACATATATATATTATTATGTATTAGCAGCAGCTAGGCAAAAGGTTGTGAATTAGGGTTATTTGCCAGTGACGTGATGTTTTGTTCTATAATGTGCAAAATATTTTCCTCTCATAAAAACATTCCCAACAGAATAAGAGTCCTCGACCACAGCAAAGCTGTTAATGGACTTTGTGAGTCTTTGGCTCATTTGTGTTACGCTGTTATACACAAGTGTCGTAAGTACAGCCATTACCTGGGAATGTTGCTGCTTTGTTTCCCACAAGACCCATGAAAGTATATTTAGGGAACTCATACTGTACCAGGTTCTGTGCCAGGAACATGGAAAATGAACTCTTGATGCACACAGAAATTACAGGCCCATTTAAGGGTTGTTGTGCAGTGAGAAACTGGGTGCATAGTAACAAGCCCTGAATAAAATCTGAGATTCTCGAGTTTTGCTTTCCGTTAATCTCTATTTGAATTTTTGAACCGGAGGCGAGAACAGTAAACAATCTGATGACAGGTTCCAAACAAAACACTCGCTCAAAGGACATCATACTCTGACGGAGTGAGAGCCAATCCTGTAAGGCAAGCAACAAGGTTGCAAGATGCTCATTTCAACGTTGGCTAATCTGTGACCGAGTGCATGATATACGGGACAGACAGAGGAAAAGTTAACTCAAAGCTGAGGCAGTCTTCCCAATATAACCTACTCTCACAGTAATATGGGAAATGTGTTTGATAACCATCTTGTTTGCAAGTTAGTGTACCGCTCTTGGCAGGCCACGTACCTTCAAAGCATTTCTGCCGTCTACTGCACTTTACGTCAACGTTTGAGGTATAAAGAGAGATTACTCGCTCACAAATGAAAACCTCAGGAAGTTTGGCCTCACCACGTTATCCAAGCAGAAGTCCAGTTACTCACGTCTCCAAAACGCTGGACCTCTTCAAGAGCAAATGAAAGAAAGCTTCAATCTCCTCCTGACACTGTGTGCAGTGGAGAAATACCATTTCACTTGTAAACATATGTTCTGCATTTTCAGGAACAGTCGCTCACTCTGCTGTGCACAGAAGCTAGCTTGTTAGCTTGAAGCCTTTAGCCTGTTAGCTTAGGTTTGTATACAACTTTATTTGGTCTGGTCCTGCTTTGCTTTTCAGTCCTTTGGTTTGTCGGGTACACTGAAACTAATTTTAGCTAAAAGTGAAGTGACTAAAGCTGCGAGGACATTCAGGCCTGGCTGACATTTTTGTCACAGTTTCTTACTATTTAATTCAGACGTACCAGAAAAATAAGGAAACAGAAACTGACACTGTGTATCTAACATGGATGGATTCAGAAGAAATGGAAAAATTATTACAAAATGATGCCTCGTGTTTGTGGCAGACCCTTAAAATGCTTTCTTCCACGAGGAACCAAGCTGCTCTGCACTGTTTGCATAGTTCAGAGAGGAAGTGTGTGCAAAATACAACGTACAAAACTGTCCCTGGGTCCAACACAGCTCGGCCTCAGTTACATAGGTAGCATATAGCTTCTCCTACAATTCTTTTTAGTTTTAAAGGTCATGCATGAATTATCTTGAAAAGTGATAAAAACAAAGAGAACAGTGGAAACATGTATAGACGTGGAGCCTGAGCAATGGAGCAAAGGTATGGTTCCTTTTAGCTACCTTGCTTGGTTTAAATACTGGAGAACAGCAGTGTTAATTTGCTAGGATTAGTTCAGCGGATCTGAGTCCTGCTCAATCATCCGGGTACGTAAATCCCAAAAGATGAACAGAATCAACCTCACTGTCATGGTTCTGGGTCATGTTGACCCAGCTTTCTGTTTCTCATGTTTTGGAGTTTTTCTAGATTCTGATTTATGATTTGATTGATCAGTGATACTGTTTTGATTATGATTATTATTTAGTAGGTTTTGGTCAGTGTCAAGTCTGTCTCTGTCTAGTCCGTGTCTTAGTAAAGTTTGTTTTGTTTCCTGTTTTACTTTGAAGGTTCTTGTTCCTGTCTGATGTCAGTGTTCCAGCTTTGCTCTCCCTGTCTTGTTAGGTCTTATTCCTTCCAGCTGTGTTCCCCTTCTGTCTCTAATTCCTTGATGACTCCCTCAGTGTATTTAAGCCCAGTGTGTCTTTGTGTCAGTGTCGTGTCTTTAACGTCTTCTACCCTCATGTTAACCGTGTGTTCTGCCCGCCTAGTTTATTTCTGTATTCCCAGTTTAGTTAATTTTATGTTCCCTTTTCTGCCCAGCAGTAAAGCTGAGTGTTTGAGTTTACATCTGCCTCCGAGTCCTGCATTTTGGGTCCTTTCTCCCTGCACACAGAGCCATGACACTTTCAGCAGTGCATTTTCACCATTTATGCTAAGACACAGGGTTGATGTCTAACACAGGCTTCTCTCGTGTCCCACTGACAACTGCTTTTATTTTATAATAACCTACCCGGACAATAACACTTCGATCACCCTATGGAAAAACAAACTGGAAGTTTCAGGGAGCCATTAAAGGATGTTTTCTTAGCAGCCATCAAAAGGAGTCAAAATGAAATCTGTGAGTCAAGGTGGTGTTTGACTGAAGGAAGATACACTGCGCTGACAGGTCCCTTTAGCAATGTGTGACTGATGGTTGAATGAGTGCCTGGTCTGCCTGAACGAGCAGAACACAAAGTATTTTGACATAAACACAGGTTTGATGGAGAGGCGCTGTAAACAGACTTCATCCAGATGTCCTTTGCTGGTCAGATTGTGCCTGGAGCTTGTTGTGTTATTGGGTGAGGATTTTGTTAAACTGATCTGAAGGTCTCATATCCGAGGAATTTCCACTGCTTTTAACGTCTAAACCAGAAGTAATAAAAGAGATTAGAGTTACACACAGAGGAGCTAGTAAGCCATCGCATATCTGCATGTTAATCCCACAGACAGTCTCTCTGTTATATGATCTTTTTGCGTGGCCTTTTTACCATGCATGAGTAAATGAATTCATCGCCCACATGGTCCACCAGCACTCACTGAGGCCCTCGAACAAGCTGCAGTGCCCTTTGGTGCCCTATGAAGCTTGCTGCAGCTTGTTGGCCTTAAATCTTTCTCACATCACTCTCCTTTGTTTTTACTGGATGTGTTTTTTCAAAGCAGTTGTTGCATGTTTGTCAACAATTTCCTCCAATGGCAGCACCAGCAGTTTTATGGAAGTTTACACTGGCCTTCATCCCAGCTGTTATTCCCTAAATAACCTTTCCATGCTGTTCCACAACAAGATGGCAACACTCATGTTTCTGCCTTATCCTCAGTACTTGACCAAACCAGGAACTTTTCTATTGTGTTCTGGCTGATTGAGGCATCACACTGTATGATTATAACTATTTTTATAAATAACCTCTAATTTTCATAATGTTTAGCAACAACACACTTGGTGTTTTTGCTCAGTTGTTGAATAAATATAAATGTGCCAGAATTAGCATAACAGCTACAGATGCATTTCAATTCAACTTTATTTATATGGCACCAAATCACAACAACAGTCACCTCAAGGAGCTTTATATTGTAAGGTAGACCCTACAATAATACATGCAGAGTATGTATAATTCATATGACCCCCTATGAACAAGCACTTTGGCGACAGTGGGAAGGAAAAACTCCCTTTTAACAGGAAGAAACCTCCGGCAGAACCAGGCTCAGGGAGGGGCGGGGCCATCTGCTGTGATTGGTTGGGGTGAGAGAAGGAAGACAGGATGAAGACATGCTGTGAGGGTGAAGCTGCACAGATGAGGACGGAATTATTGGCCCCCATGGAAATGTAGTTTTTCAAAAGTAAGCTGTGCTGTGAAATTTAAACACAGAAACTAAATGAATTCACAAAAATGGGTCAAAATGATTCAGAACATAATGATTTTTCTTGTTCTGCAACATCACAGTCGGTTTCTGTTTTTGCTGTGGTAACTTTCATATACCCGTCTCATGTCTTGGTGGTATAAATAGTTATTTTGTCCTTATCTGCAGTTTGCTGCTAAAGGAAAACAAGTAAAGACACATAAAACTTTATACTGCCTACATTTATTGTGTCACAATGTTTGTTTTAATTCTGTATCCACAGGAGACAAATACACTGGAAGGATGCCAAACCTTCTGGTTAGAAGAAAGTTGACCTAAAGGGAAAGGAAATAAAATAGCCAAACATTAAACAGCTGAAATGACCAGAACAGGTCCACCTTAAAGTTGCAACAACTGTTCTGCAGGTCACCTGAGGCCTGCAAAACAAGCTTGACCTTTCACCTTATTGAAGCTGGTATGACTGACAAGACAGAAAGCCACATCTATTTACGCTGTGGAGGACTTGGAGTATGGAATTTTACATTATGGTTATCAAAGACGTGGGCGCCACGAAAGAGTAAAGAACACAGAAACAATTACTCTGAGAAATATCAAACACTTTCCCCACCTCTCCTAAAACATAGAGTTAGGGTTACCACCTATAATAACTCAGACCTCCAACATTTAAACATGCTGTGATTGCATTAGATAAGAACATTTCCTATATAAGAGCGTGCACTGTGTTTGCCTAGGATACAAGATTAATTAAATCCACTAATTTACTGTTATTGTCTCACCTGGCGCCACACAAATGTTTGTCATTCCAGCTCATTGTCACATCTGTTGCTTGTGTTTGTGTTTGAATTAGACCAATAAAGGGAAGTTCCTCCTTCCTTCCAGTTTATCTAAACCTCTTTGCCTGGCTAAGGCCACGGGGCAGCTCTAATTATGAAGCCGCATGCAGTGCAGACTTTCAGGGTGTGTTTGGGGAGTGTTTGGAGGAAGGAGATGAGTGCTGACGACTCACTGACAGGAGGTTCAGCTGTCTGCATCCATCAGCCCAAAGGTCTTTCTACAGCACAGATGAAGTGGTGAGAGAGACACTTGTGGTGTAGTACAGAGAGGAACCTGACGAGCTCGTGCCTGGCTCTCTTATTTTGCTACTGGATAACGAGCGCTGCTGCACAACAGTAGCAGCTGAAGCAGTGTTACATTTTAAAGTCAACGTCAGCTACGTAATCAACACTGTGGTTAAGCAGACGCCTCCAAACATCAGTTAACAACCACGGTTTGCATTTATTTGGATGGAAAGTTGCCTTAATCACACCAGGGTTGATTTAATAGGGGTGAACAAAGCAGTCCATGTTCAGTCAACTGTTTGGTGAGTTTTCAAGTGGTCTCATATATAATCTTTGTTTATGGACTTTGAACCACAGTCAAAGAACAAACTCTGAGTGTTGCTGTTGTTCTACTCTTAGAGTTACAGGCAGATAGTTCATGTGATGTTTGTTAACCACCATGAATAAACAGCAGACACAGCACTGTGACTGTATGTGCTGAAACACAGGCTCATAGCAGCCAGTGTGCATTGGTCTGATGCTCAGGCTCCACCTGTCAAGGTGGAACCAACAGCAGTCACCTTATAGCAGTAAGTGTGTGGTGTATTAAGTCATAAAGGCAAAGTCAGTGTGTGTAACGTGCAGTCAGCAGTCAGTTCTTGTAGTTTGCATGTTGTTGGATGCTTGGAGACTTAATGAGTCAAAAACAAAAGACATGATCATTGATTTCAGGAAGTCTTACAGCTCATCGCCTGCTATCAGGTGGACAGTTACGGGTACGGGGGCTGTTCTTGATGAAACTACCAAAACGATCAGCAAAGACTGTTCTTGTTAAGGAGAATGGGATCTGTTAGTGTCTCTGAAATGTTACAGACATTTTATTGAATCTGTTATCTGCAGGTTTGGGAACACGACTCAGCAAACTCTCAGGGTGTTGGCAAGATGGGCTTTTGGCCATCAAGCATGTGCTGAGGAAGGCTCCTCTATGTTAATTGTTTCAACCATCAACTTCACAGTAAGTCTGACTTGTTGCCCTGTGGCCATCGTTTTACCTGTGAGGACCAAAAGACTCCGGGTTTCTCCTTTTATCCCTACTGCAGCCCGTCTCCTTGTTGCCCTCGCTGCTAAACTAACTTCTCCTTGTGGGACAATAAAGTTTTGAATTGAATGGAATAAAGACTTAGTAAATCTGATGAGCGCTGGGCGTGTCTCCAAAGGAGCGAGGTTATAGAGAGCTGTGACCAGCAGCAGTCTGTGGAGGGACAAACCATAAACTGCTAACAGGATGCTGGAGGACAGCCTGATTCACAGTGGCTCCAACTTATAGGAGCAACGGATCTGCTGCCATTGTGTGCCAGATACCGCACACTAGCCTCAGATGTCCCCTACAGACCATGCATCGGTAGGTTGGACATGTTTTTGCAGCATGTGAAGATCTAACCGTATATTAGGCAGGGGTGGTTATGGGCTCATTCAACTCCTGGACCTGTGGGTAGATTGGTTTTTACAGTGAGGTTGAATCTATTTCAGTAGGTCTATAAATTAAACTGCAGACGTGGTGGTCTAACGTGCAACAATACAGCCACTGCTCAGTATGGTAAAGATGGGTTGTGGAGCCAAAGACGAGGTTTAACATAATAATTGTCATTAACGTTCTGTTCTAGACATCTACTGGAGTTTTTCTCATCATTCAGGTCCAGTTTTCCGTCTTCCTGTCTGCGTTTCCAATCATGTTCGTTGCTAATGAAAACCCGTCCAGGCGTCACATCACTCCAGGCAGACCAGTTTTATTTTCCCTCTCGTTAGCTTTGCTCCCAGTGACTTACATGGTGGAGGGGACAAGAGAAGGCTTTGCCAATGGTCATGGCCTGACACGTGAACACATGAAAGACCACAAGGAAGTGTTTGCTGTAACCCTCCTCTGCATTGTACCTGAGTCATTTCATCCTGGTGCCCGGCCTGGCCGGTGGGCTGGACTTTACAGTACAATCATAGCAGCACAGATATTATTTTGTTGATTGTTGTGTTTGCCTTTTCAACCTTTACTGACAATACACAACGACGATTAAACAAAAACACTGAGGAGAGGCGTTTCTTATATCTGCTGACCAGGTTTATGAATAGAGGAGACATCATTTTACCAGTTGGTTACCAGAACAAACGTGATATTTAAAACCAACTGAGGTGCCATGAAAAAGTGTTCACTGCCTTCCTGATTTATTTGTTTTTTGAATATTTGTCTCACGTTAATGATTGAAATCATAAAACAAATTTCAATATTTACTTTGAATATCTAATCTTCTGTGGCCCTGTGTGGAAGTAAGCTGAGCTGAAGGTGGAGAGTTGGAGAGTCTAGTCTGTGTGAGCGGCAGCTGAGGTTGGGTGCTGTTACAGAGGGTTTGGACATGTGCAGTGGGTCTTCTTTACAGCACACTGATGATGGAGTTCCACAGGGTTCTGTGCTAGGACCAAATCCATTTATATTACTTACCATAGGCAGTATGTATAATACTGTAATGTATGTATAATACTCTTGGTAACAGTGGGAAAGAAAAACTCCTTTTAACAGGAACAAACGTTCTGCAGCTGCCTGCTGCGACGGGCTCTGGGTGAGAGCTGCGAGGCAGGGGGGAAAGGACAGGAGGACTCATGGATGATAGGATCAGATGGATGCATATCATGGAGAAGTCTATAAGGAACAGGTGAGAAAAAGTTAAAAGCAACATAACACTTTCACTGTCTTCTGTTGAGTGCCTGCTAACTACCATTCACATTCTGATAGAAGCAGCTTTGGGTTAATACCTTGCCCTAGGATATTTGGCCTGCAGACTAGAGGCAGCCAGGGATTGAACCACCAACCTTCCGATCAGCAGATGCCCTGCTCTACCTCCTGAGCTCCAGCCACCCTTTTCAGCCTAACAGCATCCGAGACGCTTGCTATAATGCTGATCAACTGTTATTCTAGTAAAATGACTGTGGAGAGCATGAGCAAATGTTTGGAGAATGCTCTGAGGAGCAGATGTAAGACCATTACTCAATAAAATTGCAAGCACCGTCGTCTGCCAAGTGGACAAATTAAAGGAAGAAAAAACTCTCGTCTCAGAGTTAAACAGTTCACGGTGATGTCTAAAATGAAGACATCTCTTTTCATTTTCTCTGTAGTTATCAATATAACCATTGTTTATTATCACAAATGAAGCAAGTCTTAAATATTGAAATCATTTTCTTGAAAAGGCCGTTGGGGACCTTTTGTTATGCTTTCCAAATAAGAATAAGAGACCTGAAAAAGACAAGTGCTTTTCCTGATAAAGACTCAACAAATCACCAGCTAGGATAAGCTAGCACGCTGCAGTTTGGGAAGCAGGCTGACAAATGTCTTGACTGGAGATGTTTGTCCTGGCACATAGCATGGAACAAACAGTCGAGAGCTAAACATGGTCATAAAATCTCCTTCGTGTCCTTTTGGCAAACCTGGATTCAGAATCTTGAGTCATAACGCCCATTCCACTGATGACATGCATGCTATCTTTAATTATGATAAAAAATAAAAAATGCAAATGAATAAAATATAATAGAAATACAATACAAATGTGTGCCTGTGTGGGGCAGGGATAGCTCAGTAGGTAGAGTGATCCCCACATGATCGGAAGGTCGGAGGTTAGAATCCACTAAATGGTTACCCTGAGATACCCCTGAGCAAGGTACCGTCCCTACACACTGCTCCACGGATAGGTGGCTGCCCACTGCTTCACTGAGTGAATGGGTTAAATGCAGAGGGCTAATTTCCCTGTGGGGGTTAATAAAGTATGCATTGCATACTTGCAGCCTACATGCATTTAGGTTTGTGAGCCTCATGGGCGCTGCTGCACGTGGATCACAAGTTAACCCTAACCCTCTTAGTACAGATACTATATATAATAAGTATATATATGCAAAATGTGCTTTACTATATGTATTAATTCATCCTGTCCTGATGAGATGGTCATCTGTCTCACCTGTCACCTGTGTGTGGGGGTGGGGCTAAACTGGCTCTTTTCATGTTGTAGGTTACAACCCCTGGTCTACACACGTATCCTGACCATTAGAAATTAACTTCAAACCATAGCTGGTTGGCTCGGTATTAAAACTAGCAGACACTACAGCAGAGCCAATGCATTGGGGCGATTGTGGCTCAAGAGTTGGGAGTTCGCCTTGTAATCAGAAGGTTGCCGGTTCGAGCCCCGGCTTGGACAGTCTCGGTCGTTGTGTCCTTGGGCAAGACACTTCACCCGTTGCCTACTGGTGGTGGTCAGAGGGCCCGGTGGCGCCAGTGTCCGGCAGCCTCGCCTCTGTCAGTGCGCCCCAGGGTGGCTGTGGCTACAATGTAGCTGCCATCACCAGTGTGTGGATGTGTGTGTGAATGACTGGATATGTAAAGCGCTTTGGGGTCCTTAGGGACTAGTAAAGTGCTATATAAATACAGGCCATTTACCGTTTTTATTTATTTAAGTGTGGAAATGTAGCGGCGTGTTGGCTTATTCTGAAAACTAGAACGCAGTTTAGCTTTGCCTGATTCAAAGACATGTAGTTAGTTTAGTATGAAATCCAGCTGCTTGTTGTCTTTGCTAAATTTGAAAACTAGCAGCCATTTGTACCTGTTTATTTTGAAAGCTTAGTTTAAAACTAGCCTCCAGTCAGTTTTGCTAAACAGGAGTTATTTTATTTTGAAACCGGTCCAGAGTTTTGACAGTTGTGCTTTAGCTTTTAAAGCCCAATGTCTTCAGCAGCCTGTGTGTTTGGCTGCTTGAGACTTGGACAGTTACCTTTCCTTTTTGCACTGAAGCTAATGACTGCAGCCATCCGGTGTTAAGTCTGACGTCACTAGCCGTGTCTGGGCCTAAACTCCGCTGCAGGTCCATATATCAAACGATCACTATGGCATTACTGAGAGTTGAAAAACTGTCTAAAGTCTTTCATCTTTAATAAAATGATCAGCGTTCTGCTCTACCAGGTGTAACAATTGAGTTTAACATCCAGGCATCCATGAAAACGGAATTTATGACATTTAACGGAGTTAGAAGTTAGCAGGGAGTTAGCTCGCTAGCTTCTATCTAAATACAATATAGCATGTCCTGACTGCGGGGTTTTGGAAACAAATTAAAACGTACAGCTCTGCTATCACTTCCAGCATAAATGAAGACAGAAAACTAAACAGCAGTGACGTTTGTAGGGTTACTGAAGTTGGGCTAGCTGGTATATAATGATGTGCTACGTGACCGCTAGCGACACAGCTATGTTAGCATAATATAAACAAGCTAACTTTTTTTCCACTCATAAAAGTTAACGTGAGTGTTCTCGGTGGTCAGGAACAAATGTAATCGCATGGCAGGATGCTGTAAAAGGACCAAACTTCAGCCAGGAGAACAACTGAGATAATCCATCCACAATACGAGGTTAGTCATTCATATACTGCTGCATGGGCTGGGCTGTAGTTACATCCTAAGGTTTTAAAAACTGAGCTTAAATAAATGATTAGCGGTAATAAAAGCCGAGGGAGGTCAACAGTGATCACTGACTGTTTTAGGAGCTTTTTGAGATCAAATAGAAGAAAATACATAACATTAAACATGTTAACAACACAAAAGCCATATTAAACGCAGACTACTTTAGGCCCGGAAGTAGGATTCGTCGCGTCATCACTTAACAATCGGATAGCTTTATATTTAGCAGCAGATCCAAGCGCTCTATCGTCTTGTCTAGCTTGGCAGGAAAGCGAATAAGTGCTTTTCCTAAAAGCTCCAGCTACGAGTTCATGTTTGAAACAAAGTGAATAATAAAGACATGGAGTCAAAGGTTCAGTTGCAAATCTTACACAGATCTTTATTGTTCTTTTAATTACATCAAATTGCCGTTTCACTCGTTTTCATCTCAACAACCAACCAAATCCTGTAGTCACTTTCCCAATCCTTCCTCATCTGCCTTCCCCTACGTACAGTTTCCTTTCATTTCTTTCCATCCATGAGCAACATTCCCCATCCACCTGAGCAGATGACGGGAGTTACACATGTCACACTGAGCGTTTCACTTCCTAAACGTTCTCGTCTTTGTTCTCTTCTGCCTTCAACAACTTTCATCGTCGCTCAGTCCCGTCCTTCGGGACAGTTGCATACATCATGCCGCCTCTTCAGGTGCAAGCGGCGTCCACAACTAAAGCTCCATGCAAGATCCTACACTGAAAAGTGATCCGCCTCATTCTCAGGCATCAGCTTTTTAAGAAACCAACGTGGCTCAGTTCAAAATGTTGTCTTAAACAAAACTCATCATCTCGTCTGCGATATGAGTTCATCACGGTTTTTTGCTGACATATCATCTGTTCTGGAATTAAATTAATGCCTCTGTAGTAAATAAAATAAAATAATGTCTGGCTTCTAGCATCTGTTATTTAAGGAATGTATAAAAATAAGACATCTTCTGCTCAGTCTAAAAACCCAACTATGACAGAAATCTGTTTGTGTGGTACACCTCACCTTTTTAGGGGTCGGCTTTTTGTCTTTCACCTTGACATCGGCAAATGTTCAAAAACCTGCCCCTAACAGCTAAAACTCTGCTGCTTTACAATACCTAAAACAATACTAGGATAGATTTGAAAATATAAAATGTATTATCCCCCAAAGAAAGGTCTAAAAGAATGTTTAAATATGAACTTTATAGTAAACAGGATCTGATGCACCAACTCTTTCTTCAAGAACTCAGCAAACTGGCCACACCGAGTGTGAACCGTGGGTTTACTTCTTGTCATGCTTCCCTTTTAGAGCTGAACCACGTGCACCCCCCTCCAGAATACTGTGTCTCTATGGGATGCACTTGGATGGAGGAGTAAGGTAAATAGCTGCCAAGGAGGACAGTAACAGAACACTGCTGTAATAACACGCAGACACTCATAAATGTGCTGTGCTGTTTTATGTACAGGAAAAACAAAGAGGTCCATCCACGTTCTCTACCAACGCTCCACCTCACACCATCGTCTCTTTTCTCTTCCCTAAAGAACACAGAGCCTTCTTGTCCTTTTTGGTTTTATGTGTCGTGGGTGAGGATGACGTCGATGACACGGACGTCGTGGACGACGACGGGGAGCGAGGCGAAGGGGACGCCGTGGTGGGGCTGTTGCACAGTGAGGCGGGGGCCGACTGAGAGCCTGGCTGCGGGTAGTTCTCGTCTGCTTCCTCCATGTGGATGATGGCAGAAACGGAGGAAGGGCGGCGCTTGGAACGGACGCTGCCTGTAGGCGGGCTGGGGCTGGAGGGCTCGCTCAGAGGCCGGTGGACGGCAATGGCACTACGGAGGCAGTTGAGCCACTGCTGCTTGTGGAAGACGTCGTTGACCTGCAGAGTGTGTGACTGTGCCTGGCTCGGGTCTTGGGAACGTACCCGGAAAATGTTCTTGGCTGCAGAGAAAGCAGAGAACGTCATTAGGAACGGGGGCTGCTCAGGCTACTAGCGGACACTTTCTGGGACGAGCCTTACCTTTGTCTGCATTGCTGAAGGCTCCTCTGAAAGAGCCGCCCATTCTGACATCGCCATCTTGCAGGTCCTCCAGCACCAGATCCTGCACTGCGATTGGCTGCCGGTACACCTGGAAGCACTGGCGCTCGTTCCTGGTGACGGGGCGGGTCAGGATCAGCAGGTCGGTGAACAGGAACACGTGCAGCTTCTGAAAGAATTTACAGGAAAAACAGAAACTTTCAAACCAGAGCATCATCTGAGCACATAGCCCGCCTCATGTGGGACGGCAGCCTCGTGTTAACATGCAAAGAGAAGCACCGAAGGACGACTTGGAAGTGTGCGCTGTGCTCACCGTGCCGCTCTTGTTGCGCAGCTCCCCGTGACACAGAAGACTCTTGCACCGTTCGATGCGAGCGTCCCTCTGCCTGTCGTCCAGATACTCCAGCTTGTCGATGTAGTACTGGCACTCGGACTCCCCCTTCTTCTTGTTGATGCCAGACAAAACTCCCTGGATGACAGTGATCTGAACACACAAGCAGCCTAATTATTACATGGGAGAGGCACTATGATGAATCAGTGTGTTGAACCAGTTTGTCTCCTGGACTTACAGCTTCCTGCAGGCTGGCAGCATCGGGGTGTTCTGCTGGAGTGTGTCTCAGGATTTCCTTGAGCAGTAGGGGGTACTTGACCAGGCGGGATCTGGGAATGTCCAGGAAGCTCCACAGGTCCAGTTTCCGACTAAACGGTGACTCGAGGCACCGCTGCAGGAAGTCCTGCACACGTGGGTCTTGCTTCTTCTGGTCCAGCAGCGCCTTGGCTGCCAGCTGGTTACTGCAGTAGTCTTTGTAGGCATTGAGCCTGGGCAGCTGCAAAGGAAGGAGGGACTCTTTATCTAACTGCTAATTCAAAATACGGTTTTACTAGCGTAAAAGCTTTTGATGGCTCAAAAAGTCAAAGACACTTACCCAGCTAATAACAATTTGCCCAATCTGGCCCACGGTCCCGTCTGGCCCCGTGGCTTTGGAGAGCTGCGCCAGAAGGTCCTCGTGCAGTGGGATGTAGGCATCCAAGTTGCCGAAAATGTGAGTAAGCTCCTCCTCCGACATGATGGACAGCTTCAGCATCGGGTCGTGGTACGCCTGTGGATGGAGCAAAGTGATCAGTAATATCTGGGCAGAGCTTTGGGAGCAGCTACTAAAAATATCTTGGTCAACAGCTTTAGGGGTACAAAAAAAAAAGACAGAGGAACAATCCCTGTCTTTTTATAGCTCCTGGCTGCGCTGCATTCAAAGCCTGCCAGACTGATTTAATCTGTTTGCTTTATATGTACTCCCGCTGCCTCAGAGCTTTTAAAAGTACAAACCTTGCGTGCAAGCTGCAGGTCCTCAATCAGATCCTGTTCTCCACGAAACAGCTCAAATATGGCCTGAGGAATGGGAGAAGGCACAGACAGATGTTTTTTTAGTAAACATGTAAATCAGGTTGTCATTACATCGTAGCCTAAACCATAGTGAGCTTAGCCAAGATGGCTGAATGGCTTCTAGTCCAATTTAAACCATTTGACACAAAGACATGTGAACTAGTCTAGCAAGCATGTAGAATTCATCCCTGTCTGGACTCCTGGACTCACCTCTTGCCGCTTGATCTCTTTGGTGGAGAAAGTTCCTTTCTGGTGGATGTCTAATGTCTCGGACCATAAGGTGCTGTTCCTCCTTTTAGGTGGTGTGGGGGCCGCTGCCTTGCTGCAAGGCTTCTGGGGCACGCCCGGCAACTTGCCATCGCCCCGGAAAGAGGCCTTCAGAAAGAAAGAACACCACATGTCAGACATGTTGAAAGGGATGTCCCTGTCCCCCCAATGCGCTGTGTTTCCATTGGATGCCGTGAGCGCTTACCTGGATGGTTTGGCCGAAGCGCCGGACGGCCCCATTCTTTACCGGAGAAATGAGGTTGGCTAGCGACGTCACCCTGCCGAGAGAACGGACGCGCTTGTTGCTGGGTTCCTGCAGAAGGAGGCAAAAACAGAAGGGGAGGTTAGTCGTGCAGTTATTCTATCATAACTCGTGTCTGAAAACCCTGAAAGTCTGAAGTGCGAGAGAGGCAGATCAAAACGAATCGATCAGTAACTGTGACACCTCAGCAAAGACTTCCTTGTGACAAAACACGTCAAGTCAGTTCATAAATCCTGGTTATGAACTCTAGTCCCTCCTTTAAGACGAGCAGCTGGAGCCGAGGTCAAGCCGCAGGCAGACAGCCTGGCGGAGCGGCAGACAGAGATACTAAGGAGGAGGAAGCACTTCCAGCAGCTGTTGGCTCCATCATATGAAGAGTCCTGAGCCAGGCCAGCCCACTGAGCACAAAGACCCTCTCTCACTGCTGATCTGGAGGGGAAGGGGGTCTGGAGGAATGCCAGGAATGCACGAGACCGTGCTTCTCAGCTGTTCAGTGTCTCTAATCTGCTGCTATCTGCTCTGACAAGAGCGAAAACTCAAGTACAGAGTGGATCTGCTGCATCGCTCAAACTGGGATAAATGATTCCTGATTTACGGATGGAGCTGCGTGGCAGCGTGCTGCTGCTACGAGCAAGAAAAAGGAGCAGCAGTCAGGAATACAGCAAAGTGTTTACGCAGTGCAGCGCTGCATGGGGCACACCACACAATTTATGGCTGCGAGTTGAAACACGCTCTTCAACAAGCATTGCGTGAGAGAGTACTGCACCTGGGGCAGGTGACCCCCCCTTACACACACAACTCCTCACTCGCCCCGAGGCTGGGAGAAACAGGAATCAAAGAGCAGCAGGGTAATGATTATAATTCCACACGATTTGCATTTTCTTCTGCAGTGTAACATCTTAACATGGCAGTGATGCAGTTTTGCCCTCTGAAGATAAAACACATCGCTTGTGTTTCCCTGACGCACACCAAATGAGATTTTGTCCCGGCTCAGCAAATGTGGGAAACAGTACAGCCACTGAGGCTCCGGTCTCTGTGGACGCAGCTGTGGAACAGCTCAGTCTGCTGTGGCTGCGGTCAGACTCTCCACGGAGAACTTAGCAAGCCCTCGAGTGGCGGGGGCCACATGTCAACTGCTTTCCTCTTTTTGTAACTTATCTGTGGCTACCAGACTTGGCTCCCTCTAAGTGATCACCAGTTCATATCTGTGGACAAATAAGTGGTAACAAGTAGTTTTTGTGTGTTTTTGAGGGGCAGGGGGAAAATAGTGGAAAAGCGTAGTGGCCATGAAGCGCTGTGGACGCGGATAATGAGAGGCCACTCGTCCTGCTCTTTGTATATCAGCAGTTAAACAGGGAATGCTGCTATTCCTGGCAGTCCTGTGGCATTAGAGCGAGTCAGGCTGGAAACCATTCAGATCTGGGCTCAGTCAGTCGAACCCTCCAGACATAATATACATGCAGCCTCCTTCAACTTTCAACCTCAAACTTTTCTCAGCTCCCTCCCTGTGCTTCCTCTTTGATGTAACCTCACATGTGCCAGATGTGTCCCTGTGATTACAGCTTAGAAAATGATGGAAAAAAGAACAGGCACAAATCAAAGGACGGAGGTACTTAGAAAGTCAGCACAGAGTGAAAATACAGGGTTCTACTGAAAGAAAGGACTCAATTCGTGAAGTGTTTCCAGACTTGTCTTTTGCAAAGAGATTTACTGTCAGTGAAGCCACACAGGCACAGGGAAATACACAGACAGCACCTGGGTTTCCTACGATATCTGCTGCTTTCATTGTAAAACGCATTACCCTTTGAATGCTTGGTTGTTTACTGAGACCCTACCCCCTGCTGTCTCACTGTTCCTGTACTCTTCTGTCTGCTCACTATGGACCTGATCTCCCCATTTCCCACTGAGACTGAGGTGTCTGCTGGGGTGCGTACGAGAGCAGGGGGAATAGTGCGTGGGGGAGGTCGTTACTGTTCACAACTAAAAAGGTGCAGTGTAGTCCAATGATTAACTTTTCAGGGTTTGACAGTATCTTAAGCATTGTCCCAAGTGCCCTGGAACAAAGGTCAAAGTCTCTGTGCACACACACACACACACACGCACACACGCACACACACACACACACACACACACTGTGTACATACGTGAGATAAAAACCAGGGTTAGGTGCTGATTGACTCACAGTGTGATACCTAACACCACACTATGACTTCATTTCCAGCAGCTCTGGTCAAACATTTACAGAGTAAAGTTTCAGCCATCTCACCTCTAAGTCCTTGTTGGCCTGGTTCTGGCAGTCTGTCACTTGCAGAGTCCGTTTGATAGGCACCAAGCTACCCACTTCATCGTAAGCCACCATATCTTTCAGTAGAAACACAGAATCCTTTTAATCCTCACGAGTTGGCTTCAAGTAATCCACACCAGAGAGAAAAAAGGTGGCAGAAAATCAAGAGTTATAAGCACGTAAAAAGACGGAACAGATACACCTTCCCCCTGTTTGGCTTTTTCTGGCATGGGGCTCCCTCCTCACTCTGCCTCGCACTCAGCTCTAAACGTTGGTCTGAGGCAGAGCAGGAGGGGAGGACTATATATGCAGGGGAGGAGTCCCGAGGAGGGACAGAGGGACGGGTCTACCTGAGGAAACAGAATGCCTTTGAACAGCTCCTACTCAGTGCAGACAAATAGCTGCCCGCATGCTTTGCTGCTCTATCGAGTCCAAATATTACTATGAAATGTAAAAATGATGGGCTAAGTGTGGTGGACACACAGCAGGTCCATACTACGGGCTAGTTTCTGTAATTCAGTCAATGGAGCCTGAATTCGTTGAATTAAAGACACATTTCTGGAAAGTATTTACAGCTGTATAGTTTATCAATATGTTTACTGATCCACGATTTGCTACATCTGTAGATCCCATAAAAGCATTACTTAATCATAAAGGTACCTAGTGACAAACCATTGTTACATTCTTCTACATTTAGTTCAGATTTCTGATTTTACTTTTAAATCCAAAGTTAACCGAATAGTAGAAAATATGTCCAAGAGAGACACGATCTGTGCAGCAGGGCTCATTAATTACACTGTTCTGCACATACATTAGCTGAATAACTGATGGATACTCTGAGGCATTGTTTCTTTTTACCAAATTCATCAAGATAAGGGCCAGAGGCAGGAAACAGGCTGATTTTTTCATGTTATCCCATCAGTCTTGAGCTCCTTACCTTCAGTCATCTACAGGACAGAGGCTCTTATCATGTGAAGACAGTTTGATGAAGGGCTGAAAGACTAAAACAGTAACTTACTATGATAAAGACATGATTTCACTGCACAGAGAGAGAATGACAGTAAAAAGATAAAACATTGGAATCCGTGTTATTTTAAATATCAACCATTGCTCCTAACTGACAGAAACCATGACAATCACAGTTCTCAGTGCTAATTATTATAAATGGAAACATTAAAACCTAAAAAGAATCAAATTTAGCTTTCAGAAGTGTCACATGTAGCTAGTTTGCGTCACTAAATCAAAGAGTATAAACACTGTTTTAGTTACAGTTTCAATGTCACAGGAATGTTTTAATTAAAGTCTTAATCAAGTCATTAAAAACATTAAAAGGTCATACGCTTGGTCGTACTCAGCTTTCCATCAAGTGCCACAAAAGCTGAAACTAATTGATTTGGTTTGATTAATGGATTTCAATCAACAAACTATTATGGGGGCAGTGGTTTCTGCTTCTGGCTTGAAAGTCTTCCTATCAGTCTCATCAGCTGAACTGGGACTGAGGAGATGGTCAATTTGCATATCAACAGCAGGGAGCATTGTGACACACTCAGCCAGATGTTTGAACTGAAACCGGGATATTGAGCAGCACTGGGGTGGGGGCAGGGGACCGCTGCAGCTCATATGTTGATTGCTCTAATTAAGGGAGGGGGTGGCAACATGCTGCCAGTTTCAGTAAGGACAAAAGAACTAAGCAGAAGCCAAACACGTGGCTCTTTTCATGCATATGTGCACATCGAAAACGGACATTTTATCCGACAGGCGAACACGGCTGAAGGACAACCTTGTGAAGCCTGTGTTTTCCTGCCCAAATGGACTCCGTTCATCCGCCTGGGTCAACACAGAGGTGTGAAACCAGCCACAAGCTTCATGCATGCTCCTGATGGGGGTGTCGAGATGTTAACACTTGGTCTTTGGGTTTGTTGACGCAGCAGTCAGAAGTCTGATGATCCTCCAACCAAAGAGGAGTATGAGCATGTACCGAGTAACTTCAGTCTCAGGCTAAAAATGAGAGTTTATACTGTCACATATAGTTTATATGGCAAAGCACAGAGAAAACTATGCAGACAGAAGAGTCACGCAGGCTCTAATAAAACCTGTCTGTGTGTAGTCTGTGTGCCTGTGGTAGACACTGTGCGGTCCTGCTGTTACTCACTCTTACGGGGAGACCTCGGCTGAATCAGCTGAACGTCTGGTCCAGACCCCGTAAAAACAACACCAGACTGAGCTGCAGCTGGAGTACAGTGGTGACTCCCAAAACCTGTCTGAGCGCAGCCCGCTGACTTGTGCAGTAGCGTGTGTAATGCACCGCTCTGCAGACTTTCACCTTTGTCTAACCTATGTCGTGCCAGGGACAGACAACCCCGAGGCCTCAAGAGGCTGAGCTCAACCTGTACTTCACATCAGCAGCTGTGAGTGCAGAGCACATAGAGCCTAATTACAGCTTCCAGAAAGGCATAAAGCAGGAAGCTCCAGGCACAGAAATACTGCTGAGTGATTCAAAGTAAGAAGAGAACAGGGGGAAGGTGCTGCTGCCCTCTGCTGATGGGATAGAAAGCGAGTGTTTCTGATTCTGTGGCAAACTGGAGGCATGAACACATCCCCCTAAAATGTATTCCCTACATGGAAAATGACCGTACATGCTTCTGTCCATTCCAGTGCTCAGTGCTTTTCTGTCTTTGTTTTTTGCAGTTTTTGCACACTTTATGCAGTCCTGTGTAGACTGTCTGTCACATGTAGCACCAGGGTCTGTCTCCTTTCACTGTGCACTGTACCACTGCACGTGGTTGGAATGACAATAAAGCCACTTGACTTGACTAAACTACAGTTTTTGGGGGTTTTTATGTAAAGTATCCTTATAGTTTTAGAAACCTGCAGATAACTCACTGAAGAAAGAGTGTTTACAGTTCCAGTGCAGACCTATTTTTCAGCTGAAGCTTTAGTTAAACACAGAGGACGTTTTGTCCAGTCCTTTAACACAGTCAACACATTAATTATGTCATCACACGATTCTGCTGCCTGTTTTCAATGATGCCACAAAAATGCTGGGACTCTATTTTAAACCCCGATAGCTCAAACTACTTGAAACATGTTTTGATTGATGTTGAAAGCGATGTACTGTTGCTCATCTTTTAGAGATTTCGTGTCTCCATGGGACCACTCAGGCTAAAGTAGTCCATCCTTAGAGGGTGAATGCGGATAACTGTGCCAATATTGTACATATATATATATATATGCCTGTCCCGTTTGGCTCTTTTGCCATCAGAATTGTTGTCTAAAGGCAAAGAAAGATGCCCAACGGATTTACTTTACCAAATTGACCATCCCAGCCTTGCCTAATGGTCCATTTGATTCACCTTTTATTGTTTATTTTATTTTCACTTACTGAATACGGGACAGACTTGACTGGGGGAAAGAAGGGGAGAAAGAAAGAGGGAAAGAGAAACAGCTGAGAAGAGGGACGGGGGAGAAGGGCAAAAACAAAAACCAACAGAATGAGCAGAAAAAGAAAAAAAAGAAGAAAAAAGAAAAAAAATGCATATATCAATCACCTGGGTCACCTGCTGAGAAAGAAAAAAGAAAACAAGCAGAAGAGAACAAGAGTAATAGAATAAACAACATCACAATGATATATGGGAATATGACAGTAAATACTAAATATTAAACATTATTGTGCAGCACATAAGATCAACAGAACACAGTGTGCTTTGAGGTAGGAGCCAAAAAGGGTGTAGTTTGTGGGTGTGATCACCCGTGTGTACACCTGTGAGCATGGACGCGTTGTTTTTTTTAAAAGGTTCCTTCATGTAATGATCTGCTAGAGGGTGTGGGGGGGCCACAGCCCCGTCCTCCAGGGATGAAGCAGGTATGGAGGAGATCAAAACTCCAGACATCCAGAGGCCCCCAGAACACAAGAGACCAAGGAAGACCAACAGAGGGGCAGCCGCGCCACTGTCCCAGAAAGAGCTGAGGAGAGTCCCAGATGAGGGCTCACTCAGCAGCCGCGGAGCAGAAGCCAGGGGGAGTTGCAGTGACGCGCCCGTGAGCTCCGCCGGCAGCCAGCTGTGCCTGAGTGACCGAGCCCCAGGCCGAGAGGCCGGGGGCACCCCACCTCCGAAGTGGCCCGAGCGAAGCCCCAGGCTCCAGGCCCCGATAAGCGGCCGCCAAGGAGTGAGCCGGTGTGTACCTGGATCGCCCATCCCCGGACACAAAGAACCACCAACGCACCGATGTCTGAGGGAGTCCGCCACTGGCAGGGGAAGTGGTGGTAGGGGGAGATAGGCCTCCATAACCTTGGAGGGCCTGAGATGTCCCCAGAGAGGTGGCGCCTGACACCCAACCTGACATATAGACACAGACATACAGGCACACACAGATACAAACATCCATTCCCACCCTCATGCTCTCATATCACTTACTCCACACTCAACCAACGTGGAGACAGACATAAAGAGACGCTGTACACACGATCACACTCCCCAAGCGTACTCTACAAAGCCCGGGTCTAGGTACCCTTGCCCCTGGAGGGGGGAACTGCACCCAGACCCAGGTGGTGTTACCCTTTTCCCTGCGGTGGGGGGAGGCAGACCGCCCCGACTCCGCAGCAGCAGGGAGGCCCCACACTCCAGACCGCAGTCGGACGGCCAACTCCTCCTCCTAGCCCCCCCGCTCCAGCAGGTCGCAGAGAATGGGGGTGAGAGAAGACTCCAAACCTCCCTCCACCCGCTCATTGTAGTGTTGATGCATGTGTGTTCTAAGGTGCATTTAAAACCCAGGAGGGCATGGAGCTACCTGCCAGAGAGCAGCAGGTAAGCGCATGGTCCCTCCTGCTAGCCCTCAATGTCTACGTGTATTTAAAATTGAGAGGTGGGCAACGATGCCAGGGGTGGGGTGTACACCCTGATGGTACTTTGGACTCCGTGTATCGTGCCCACCCCCCAAGATCCTATATGTATGTGTAATGAGAGTGTGAGTAATGTGAATGTCTAAGTTGTGGGATAAAATTGAGGCAGAGGCAGCCAGAAGGAGACAGAGGGGGGGGGGTAGCCTCCTCTGCACCCTGGTGACATACCCCTACTCCAAGGCCCTGCATGTGTGGGTGGTTGTGGTGGAGCGGGAAGAGGGAGGCAGCTGGAGATGGGGAGGGAAGGAAGGGAGGGGCAAGTGACCCCTCCCTGGGGCCAGCTCCCCCGCTGACCCCAGTAGGCACCCCCATACTCCGCGACCCGCCAGGGAAAGGGGGCCCAGGCCCATCCAGACCGGGGCCCAGCGCAGCAGCGCCTCCCGGCCCCACAGAGCCCGGGACAGTCCACCCAACCCCACCACAGAGAAAACTGCACCCACCCCACCATCCACTCTTCTTCCAGACTACATAAGACAATAAACACCCAGGCTGAGATCTTCCTCCACCTCTCCTGTATCTCCCCCTCCTGCAGAGAGAGCCCCTGAGGAGAGGAAAGCTCCTGCAAGATGTGACAATCTTCCCCACCAGTTGAAGAGCCCCCCAGGTGGCTCGATGCACCGGCGGCACCCTGCTCCAGGGCTGGGCCCCCATGCACCCACCCGCCCACAACCCCGGCAACACACCAACCAGGACCCAAGCCCCCGAGGCCCGGCCCGGGCCCCAGCCCAGAGACGGAGCGCCCCCAGAACCTCACGCCCATCCCGGACCCACCCAGGGGCAGCCAGGCTACCAGGTCAGTAACCCACGTCCGTCAGCACAGACCCTCCCCTAGCCCCGCTGCACGCAGCCGCGAGGAAACAGTCACCTGAGAGCCAACAGAGCCCCTAACCGGACATGACCGCTACCCCGGGTTGAGCCCCCCAAGGAAGATGCCTCCGGGGAACCCCCCGACGCCCTAAGCCTGTCCCTACCCCCACACCAATCACAACAGTGAAGGCGGGACCAAACTATGACCCCCCACCCCCACTAGGTGATGGAGCTGATCAAAGGAGCCCAGAGCAATTGATCTGATGTGGTGGCAGAGGCTGTATCAAGACTAATGTAATCTAATAGATAATTTCTATATTGGTTAGAATTAAGATTATTTTTATTTTTCCAGTTCATGAGGACTGTTTTCTTGGCTATGCATAGGGCAGTGAAAACCATATGGAAGAAGTTCATTTCAGTGAATACTTCCATGGCATGTTTTTGATATCAGGCTATTAAATGAAGCCATGTGGGTCTGGATCTGGATGCCTGGCTAAGTTTACGGCGTTTCTTCGTCTCACTCCAAACGCTCTGACAGCAACAGGTGCTGGCTTTTCACTGTCTACAGCTTTTCTCTGATCAAAGCTGATGTGCCCACTGTGACGTCCTGTGTTGGTTTTGAATTCTGTGTTTGAAAACCTTTAACTGTAGCCTGTGACCTACCTATGTACAAACGACAGTGTGGCCAGTCATTAGCTAAAGCTAGCAAGACTGTATAGGTGCAATGAACAAAACAGGATTAGGATTAGACTAACAAAATACTGAGTTTAATTTGACCAGAACTGAAAGGCAAACCTCTTGGATGGTCTGAACCATGCAGAAGGTCAAGTTATTGACTTTTAAAAAATGCTCCAGAGGTCTAGTCAACGAATCCAATTAGTGGAGGCGAGGATTAGAGGACAGAGAGCTGCCACTCTCGGCTGCAAGTTGCAGCACCAGTAACCTTTACTTTGAGAAGCATCCAGTTATAATGACAAAGGAAACGTCTCTTTATAATGTTTGACATGGGATTATATTGGCTTGCAGAATTGCATGGGGACAATTGCACGTACCACATCTCATCATCTCATCATTTCTGCTTGGAGTCCACCTCGAGGACATGATTGGATAGTTACATCCAATATGTATCTATATGTATATATATATATTAAAATAGAGTCCCAGCATTTTTGTGGCATCATTGAAAACAGGCAGCAGAATCGTGTGATGACATAATTAATGTGTTGACTGTGTTAAAGGACTGGACAAAACGTCCTCTGTGTTTAACTAAAGCTTCAGCTGAAAAATAGGTCTGCACTGGAACTGTAAACACTCTTTCTTCAGTGAGTTATCTGCAGGTTTCTAAAACTATAAGGATACTTTACATAAAAACCCCCAAAAACTGTAGTTTAGTCAAGTCAAGTGGCTTTATTGTCATTCCAACCACGTGCAGTGGTACAGTGCACAGTGAAAGGAGACAGACCCTGGTGCTACATGTGACAGACAGTCTACACAGGACTGCATAAAGTGTGCAAAAACTGCAAAAAACAAAGACAGAAAAGCACTGAGCACTGAAATGGACAGAAGCATGTACGGTCATTTTCCATGTAGGGAATACATTTTAGGGGGATGTGTTCATGCCTCCAGTTTGCCACAGAATCAGAAACACTCGCTTTCTATCCCATCAGCAGAGGGCAGCAGCACCTTCCCCCTGTTCTCTTCTTACTTTGAATCACTCAGCAGTATTTCTGTGCCTGGAGCTTCCTGCTTTATGCCTTTCTGGAAGCTGTAATTAGGCTCTATGTGCTCTGCACTCACAGCTGCTGATGTGAAGTACAGGTTGAGCTCAGCCTCTTGAGGCCTCGGGGTTGTCTGTCCCTGGCACGACATAGGTTAGACAAAGGTGAAAGTCTGCAGAGCGGTGCATTACACACGCTACTGCACAAGTCAGCGGGCTGCGCTCAGACAGGTTTTGGGAGTCACCACTGTACTCCAGCTGCAGCTCAGTCTGGTGTTGTTTTTACGGGGTCTGGACCAGACGTTCAGCTGATTCAGCCGAGGTCTCCCCGTAAGAGTGAGTAACAGCAGGACCGCACAGTGTCTACCACAGGCACACAGACTACACACAGACAGGTTTTATTAGAGCCTGCGTGACTCTTCTGTCTGCATAGTTTTCTCTGTGCTTTGCCATATAAACTATATGTGACAGTATAAACTCTCATTTTTAGCCTGAGACTGAAGTTACTCGGTACATGCTCATACTCCTCTTTGGTTGGAGGATCATCAGACTTCTGACTGCTGCGTCAACAAACCCAAAGACCAAGTGTTAACATCTCGACACCCCCATCAGGAGCATGCATGAAGCTTGTGGCTGGTTTCACACCTCTGTGTTGACCCAGGCAGATGAACGGAGTCCATTTGGGCAGGAAAACACAGGCTTCACAAGGTTGTCCTTCAGCCGTGTTCGCCTGTCGGATAAAATGTCCGTTTTCGATGTGCACATATGCATGAAAAGAGCCACGTGTTTGGCTTCTGCTTAGTTCTTTTGTCCTTACTGAAACTGGCAGCATGTTGCCACCCCCTCCCTTAATTAGAGCAATCAACATATGAGCTGCAGCGGTCCCCTGCCCCCACCCCAGTGCTGCTCAATATCCCGGTTTCAGTTCAAACATCTGGCTGAGTGTGTCACAATGCTCCCTGCTGTTGATATGCAAATTGACCATCTCCTCAGTCCCAGTTCAGCTGATGAGACTGATAGGAAGACTTTCAAGCCAGAAGCAGAAACCACTGCCCCCATAATAGTTTGTTGATTGAAATCCATTAATCAAACCAAATCAATTAGTTTCAGCTTTTGTGGCACTTGATGGAAAGCTGAGTACGACCAAGCGTACGACCTTTTAATGTTTTTAATGACTTGATTAAGACTTTAATTAAAACATTCCTGTGACATTGAAACTGTAACTAAAACAGTGTTTATACTCTTTGATTTAGTGACGCAAACTAGCTACATGTGACACTTCTGAAAGCTAAATTTGATTCTTTTTAGGTTTTAATGTTTCCATTTATAATAATTAGCACTGAGAACTGTGATTGTCATGGTTTCTGTCAGTTAGGAGCAATGGTTGATATTTAAAATAACACGGATTCCAATGTTTTATCTTTTTACTGTCATTCTCTCTCTGTGCAGTGAAATCATGTCTTTATCATAGTAAGTTACTGTTTTAGTCTTTCAGCCCTTCATCAAACTGTCTTCACATGATAAGAGCCTCTGTCCTGTAGATGACTGAAGGTAAGGAGCTCAAGACTGATGGGATAACATGAAAAAATCAGCCTGTTTCCTGCCTCTGGCCCTTATCTTGATGAATTTGGTAAAAAGAAACAATGCCTCAGAGTATCCATCAGTTATTCAGCTAATGTATGTGCAGAACAGTGTAATTAATGAGCCCTGCTGCACAGATCGTGTCTCTCTTGGACATATTTTCTACTATTCGGTTAACTTTGGATTTAAAAGTAAAATCAGAAATCTGAACTAAATGTAGAAGAATGTAACAATGGTTTGTCACTAGGTACCTTTATGATTAAGTAATGCTTTTATGGGATCTACAGATGTAGCAAATCGTGGATCAGTAAACATATTGATAAACTATACAGCTGTAAATACTTTCCAGAAATGTGTCTTTAATTCAACGAATTCAGGCTCCATTGACTGAATTACAGAAACTAGCCCGTAGTATGGACCTGCTGTGTGTCCACCACACTTAGCCCATCATTCTTT
>NW_024582554.1:823279-835629 GCF_018398535.1 Haplochromis burtoni | reverse complement strand
AAAAAAAAAAAAAAAAAAAAACTTCTTCCATTTCTGTGACAAAGGTGTTCTTCCTCCCCACTGTCGCCAACTGCCGGCTCATAGGGGGTCAACTGATTGTTGGGGTTTTCTCAGTATTATTGTAGGTCTTTACCTTACAGTGTAAAGCACTTTGAGGCGACTGACATTGAGACAATTTGAATTAAAATTGATCTATAATAGTGACAACTGCGTCTGTTGTAAACATACCCCCTGAATACTATTTATCCTAGACGTGTCAGCTCTGAGGACAGAAAGTCTAATTCCCTTCACTCTTTTGAAGGTACAGAGATTGAAAAGAAGCAAACAGTGATATAATTACACAACAGGGTGTAGGAACAATGAAAAGCACAGTTCCCAAACCAGACTGGCATCCTCAGGTTACTTTCTTAAAGGTTTGTTTTGACACTGTTCACACCCAAAGCACACCGGGTTGCTACCAAACACAGTAACATGACTAAGACTAAGTGAAACCTCCAACGCTTTGTCAATAGAACAAACTGAGACACTGACAGAACAAACTAATGGAGAAAAACATGTCAAGTTCATATCGAGACGTCTGTCACAGAAACATTTTTCACGTGAGGACAAACAGACATTTTTAGGAAACACATGATTCGTAGCCCCTGAAGTGCTTCCTCTGACCTCAAAGTGTCAAACGCTGCACTTTCTTATTCTCAGGAAATCAAAACGAGCAGAAGTGAAAGGAAAACATTTATTGTGACGACTTTCTTGTCAGAATGAAAGCAACTCATGCAAAGTGAAGAGGCAGGACTGGGCTTGTGTAGGGTGAAGCCTTCCACCTAAGTGGCTTGTTCAGACTCAGGGGAGAGCTTGACAGGAAACGTGAAGGTGTTAACATTCTGGAGAAGAGATGGCTGGTATGATATACACCATTAATACCTCTGCAGCCACATTCTTCCACAAGATTACTTATACTGATATCCGTAAGTGGAGAATATTAAAGAGAATGGAAACTTTGGATTAGATGAAATATAACTAAACTAAAAACAATTAATAGAGGCGTTATCATCCTGTAAGAGACCAACAGATGTGATGCAGTGTGCAAAAAGCTGGTGCACACTGAGAATAGCCAAGCAATAACACAATCAACTTTCCAGCATTTGTTATCAGGACATGATAAGAACAATCTGGTCCTTAGCAGCACTGAACATTTATCGATTCAGGTTTTTAAGTGGTGAACATGAACAGCCTATAGGGCACGACCTGGCCAGTCAGCCAAGGAAACATGTGACCGTCTAACAAAGCTTTTTACCATTAGTTTCATCATTTAAACTATTTGAAACCCCAGTGACTCAGAGGACAGACAGTTTGCTGTCTTCAAGTTAGAAATTCACATAAATTAAATCTGCTTATTCAATCCATCTCTTCTCTTCTGCTTATCCTTGTGGGGGTACACCCTGGACAGGGCACCAGTCTGTCGCAGGGCTAACACACACAACCACTTGTGCCTATAGAGTTACCCATTAACCTAACCCCACTAACTATGGACTGTGGGAGAAGGCCGGAGGACCCAGGGAGAGCGAGATCCCACGCAAACACGGGGAGAACATGCAAACTCTGGCCTGATGGTGGAAATGAACTCAGGACGTTCTCGCTGTGAGGCAACAGTGCTAACCTCCGTGCTGCTCCTAGTTTCCCACCTATCTTGGTTTCTGCATGCTCTGTCACAAATTTAGACTGATTTGCAGTGATCTGATGGCAAGATTTATTACAGTTTTTTTACAGACGCTAGGACACATTTCTCAATACTTAGGTCACGTTTGCAAAACTCCTCACACAGTGAGCACAACAGAAGTCTATGTGGGCTAAACTGAGGACCAGTTATCATTGTTTTGGCACAAAATGCATTCAATGACTACATCTCTCAAATTTCATGAATTATTTTCTCACTCAGACACAACAACTGCCAAAAATCTTTGTACGTACAGGACATTTTGCATGTGCTTACATACTGTTTTCAAAACTGTTAAACTTATGGCCAAAACAATAACACAATGCAAAACTTAAAAAGACAGCAAAATGCAACAGCAATATTTTATTGAAACATATTTTAAATCTAAACATGCAGTTTAACCAGCCACAGCTGATCCTCATTGTAGATGAACATCTGCACAGGTGTTACTCCTTCAATTGTTCAACTCCTTCAATTCTGGCAGCCAGAAGATTCTTTCCTAGGTGTGTTGCCCTCGATGACATAAGATGTGATGTGGATGAGAACCTGTGGCCAAATGGAGGAGACCGAGTAGATTAGCATTACTATTGTATGTGTATCAGTGGATGGTGTGTATACAAATTCTTGTATTTTGGGATTACTTAGTGCAAAAAAATAAAAGTACATAAACAAATATTAACGAATTCTGCATGATGTCTGATTCATTCCAGTAACATATATTGAAATTATAAACAGAGATGTGTCCTTGTTTTACACAAGTAAACACTGTGTAATGCTACATGTTGTTAGTGTTTTTTAGGTCATTGTTTTGTGGGTGACAAAGTGTGTTTGTCGGCTGTCAACCTTTGCTAGTGTTCTGGAAGAATGAGTTTATTTGAGACCTGAATGAAGTGTTTTGGTAGTTGTAGTGCATTTTGAATGTGAAATGAACTGCTTTGCCAAGCTGACGGTCAGTTAGGAGGATTGTGTGAAGAGTTTTGCAAAAGTGACCTAAGTATTGTGAAATGTGTCCTAGCGTCTGTAAAAAACTATAATGTGGTGGCAAACTGACTGTACCTGTGTTTAGAAAACAAGGCAACTTTTGTAAATCACCTGTGAGACTGTCCACAAATACGAGCACTTTTTGGGGATTACGCTGGCATCAGGCCCAAACTCTGAAAGTTTTGCCGAAAGTCTTTATTGCATACAAACTGCAACAAGGTCAATGTGCCAGGTGACGTGAACAGAGGAAAAGCCGTAACTTCACCTTTTAAACAGAGGAGAAACCATGACTTTGAAAAGGACTCTCGTGGTGTTGACACTAGAGGGCCGCTTTAGCTGGAGAGGCAGAGCAGGTCAGCTGGCAGGTTGATCCCTGAACCCCGACGTGTTCATCACAGTATGCACGTATGTGACTGTGTGTTTAATAAAAAGCACTGCAGTAAAACAAATGCTTATGAGGCATGTCATATATTTGAGTGCGCTACATAAGAACTAATTGATTTACCATGAAACTCTTGAACCTTGAACTGTAACCAAACTGTATCTCTAACCTTAAACTAAACAGTTTGCTGGTGACTTGGTGGATCCAGCATGAGTTTATCATTACTCTGTGAAGTTTTATAACATGTTAAAGAGAGGCAGCCGCTGATGAAGCGTGTCTGAAAACAAGCAAAGGAAAGTGTCCCATCTGCTCGAGCTACTCGGTCCATGATGACTAGCAGCCTAACCTACGCCTACGTGTGGCTGTTGTTGTTACCATATTTTTCAGTTTGGTGTGCCCTGTGAGCCAAGTGTTTACTGTTGAGTTAAGCCAGAGACACACCTGAGAAACAGCTGAAACCTGCAAAAACAAGACACTCAGACAAAGCTCTTCCACCAACAGAGTTTAACACTTGCACACTTGTTTCTCCAGACAGAGCCAAAGGGCAGCCTCGTGTCAGCAGCCACATGGTTGGTTCCAACAACTGCCCCTGTATGTGGAGCAGACGGTGCTCGGATTAGGCTGCACTGGAAACTGGCTCAGTTAGAAAAGAAAGGCAGAGCACAATAAAGAGTGCCTTCCTCTGACTTGTATCAAGGAGTGGCCCTGGGGACTCTCAGCAACACTATCAGCTTTGTTAAGCCAAATCAGAGCCACTGAAGTCCAGGCTGTACGTCTCTACTTGTCCCTCTCACGTGGGCGCAGGACTAGAGCGACCTGGAGGGCCACAGAGAAGATGTAAATAAGCCGTTTCATCAATCAGTGCCACCCTCCTCGTCAAACACAGGCTTTTAAAACCAAGAGACATGAAGGAAAATACCCCTGAAGCTAAAGTTATTACACAATGATCCCACATGCAAACAGCACTGACAGATCTTTGTGTGCACATGAGTAGGAGCGCTCATTTAACACCCACACACCCACTGAGGTGTATTTTCCGACCGAGCCTGTCCGGCCTGTCAGATCTCAGCATCGTGAAACCTGCTTTGGCGTAACAGTTGACTTCACCAAGCAAACAAGCCTGTAGATGTCTGCTAAAGATAAGCTCAGTCATTTTAATGACATGTAGAAATACAACCAGCACAGTTATTAAGACAATGCAAGAGACCAGGACCGTGTTCAGAAAGCAGGTTCACCAAACTGAAGCTAAGCGCTCCAAGCTAACGAGGAGCAAAAGGAAATTACTGTGAAATAATAATAAATGTGAGATGTAATCATCATCTTCCTCCTCCGTGCTCATGCTAGGCATACAAATGAAAAACTGGTATTTCAATGTTTGCACAAAACATAAACTGCAGATGAATTTGCTGCACTCTGTGCTTTGTGTCACGAAGGTCACCAGCAGGTGAGGAGTCGGAAGGAAAGTGTGTTGAGGAAAACCTGCCAGCGAGGACACGGATGTACTGCGAGATTAATGGACTAGCGAGCCGTCAGCGCTCTGTGTCACGAAAGTGGCTCTCTGTTTACCTGGCTAAGTCACCATGGTAACGTACACTGAACAGAGCAGGTTATGTCCAGAGTTTAGAAACGTGTGGAATCACCAGCTTCTCATTGGTTCTTTTATTGCAGGTGCACTTTTTCATGTAGGTTAACGTTTACACGATGACACACCATGCAAAAAATCCCCTAAAAGTCCGATCACCCCAAGGTGAAAAGTTTCAGTTTTTCTTCGTGACTGGAGTTTAACGTTTCAAACTGGTTGGACACGTTCATGTTATTTTTCCTTACAGTACAAATGATGCTAAACCCTGTTTGCTCCGAGTGTGGCCGAGTCCTGGAAACTGAACTCTGCTCTGGGTTCGGCCTGGATCGACACGTATCACCGATGAATGAAAACTATTTGTCTGTAAATTCGTTTGAATATTGTTTGATTCTGCTTTAATGACAGGGCCATGTAAACCTAGCAGTAGCTC
Source organism: Haplochromis burtoni (assembly GCF_018398535.1). Taxonomy (NCBI): domain Eukaryota; kingdom Metazoa; phylum Chordata; class Actinopteri; order Cichliformes; family Cichlidae; genus Haplochromis; species Haplochromis burtoni. The sequence continues at coordinate 830,540 of NW_024582554.1, read as the reverse complement.
TGTTTAACTTCAGCTATGCAGATAAATCTTGGCTAAGTGTGATTCAAAGCAACAATAACGGCCCAACATCTACAGGTGCAAAGAGGCGCAGACTGTGAAATGAAACTGAAGAGCAAACTTGTGAAGTGCAGATAAATCAAAAGTAAAAATCTGAAGTGAAATACACTCAAGTCAGTTTAAAATGATGAAATGAAAGTATTGTTGGTGTTTAGTTACTTTATCTTCTTTTACAAGGCTAACAGTGATTTGGTTTCAAAGGAGCTGCAAAGAAAAGCGTCTGGACTTCTTTAAGTTGCTTGAAGACGTTTCACCTCTCATCCGAGAAGCTTCTTCAGTTCTAAGGTCAAATGGTGGAGAGTCCCAGATATAAACCTAGTGGGAGTTTCCCCCCACAGAGGGACAAAAGGACCCCCTGATGATCCTCTAATCGCCTGAGCCAAGGTGTGAAACTGGGTGTGGGTCCCAATCAGCCAGAGTTTCAGGTGAGTTCATGACCTGGATGACTGAGAACCTTCACAGACACAGTGATTTGGTTTGTTTTCGTTTGTCAACAGCCTGCTGGTGTAAATAGCAGCACTAAGGTCTTTTCTTATATGTGTATCTAAAGCACAATATAATGAATTGTGGAGACCTCGTTTTCATTTATTTGGATGTTTTCAGAGAACAAGTGGCTCTGTGCCACAGAGGGAGGCAGCACGCCTGGACACCAGCTTTGATTTCGTTTTTCTTGTTATCAAAGCAGCTCTAATTTCTGTGGCATTTTACTGATTCTCAAAGTTCAAGTGATTTAGGTGATTCCTACAAACCAGGGTCCCGAGGTCAGCGTGGTGCACAGCTTGCTGCCTGATGATGTGTTTATACCTTCAAGTCGAAGCTGCAGAGGCTGACTGCATCGCTGCCATCTTTCTCCCTGTGTGTGCACACATAAACATGTGGGATGTGAACAGGAAGGTTCAGCATGTCACTGTGTAATCGAGCGTATTGTTCACAGTGTGAAGAACCATGTTTCCAATGAACACTTGTACCCAAGGCACAATGTATACGTAGAGAGCATCTCCCCCTGTTTGAGCCTACAGCTGGGTCCCCGCCCTCGCTGAAGTCTACAGCAGAATTTAAACAGTCCGAGCACAATTATCAAAAACTTCTCAACATGCAGGTTACATTTTCTTTGCCTAGCAGTGAAACACACATCCTTGTTTGGATGCCATAATCACAATATTAGGCCTCATCATCAGCTCTCTGGGGGGAGATTGCTGAAACTATTTGAATGAGAGAAAGTACAAAGACGTGGACAAACTTGAGGGACAGATGTGGCTGCTCGGGTCACCATAAAAGCGTGGGTCCCGCCTGAGTGGGAAAAAGTCTCAGTGTTTTATTTGTTTCCATCTTTGCCACAAGGTAATGAACACATAAGCAAAACAAACAATGTCGCCCAGTTATGTAGCTTACATCATAGGCTCTACAATGATTCACAGCAGTCTAAAACAGCTGATCACGTATGCACTCTGCCCCTGTAGCTCTATTGAAGCTACAATAGACCCTGCTGCAGGGACACTGGGAGCAGGAGCGGGTTAAATACACAGCTTTAACACCTGCATGTGGGCTGTTAGGGCCTCATTATACCTGCCATTTTTGTCGCTACACACACTGCTGTGTGTGTGTGTGTGTGTGTGTGTGTGTGTGTGTGTGTGTGTGTGTGTGTGTGAGTGTGTGTGTGTGTGAGTGTGTGTGGTGTGTGTGTGTGAGTGTGTGTGTGGTGTGTGTGTTGGTGTGTGTTGTGGGAGTTGTGTGTGTGTTGTGTTGTGTGTGTGTGTGTGTGTTGTGTGGTGTGAGTGTGTGTGTGTGTGACTGTGTGGGTGTTGAGTGTGTGTGTGTGTGTGTGTGTGTGTGTGTGTGTGTGTGTGTGTGTGTGTGTGTGTGTGTGTGTGTGTGTGTGTGTGTGTGTGTTTTTCAGCTTCCAGGGCTCAGTCAGCATTAATACAGTAACAATATGGGCGTAACTTTGTGTGATTTGTTCAGAGTTGGTTGCATCTCATTAAGTAGCAACAAAAGATGATGTAACTTGGTTCAGCAGACTTGGATTCAGTGTCCCAGCAGAGGAGTGTTTACTAAGGCAAAAAGCACTGGACAACAAAAGCAATCGACACATGAAATGACAGGAAGTGATCAATTATTAAAACTCTCAGGGTCTGTAGTGTGCTATAAACTGATCAGACTTGGAATCAAACACTTGAAAAGAAGACATTTTCACTCTTTATTTCAACATAAACCTCTGCAGACAGGGACACAGGGTGAGATGTTATCACTGAATGTTGTGCTGTAGCTTTGAGTGACTGTCTGACTCGGCATGTAGCCTCCACTGTCATTTCTTTCAAAACTGGTTTAACCTTACAGCGAAGAGCTGAGGACTGTTATTGTTTGTTTATTGTTATTTTATTGTATCAGCAAACACCAAGAATTGAAATTGTCAGCCAATCCAATGGCAAGTGTGGAGCAAACCCCCTTGAAGCCACTGATGCTATTAATCCGTCAGCCGTCACTGTGCAGGACCAGGAAAGGCCACGATCATGATCAGCATTTTCTTCTCATGATGGAGATTTGGGACGTACCAGTTGAATCACTCATGAGATCCCACTCTGAGACCAGACTCCAGTCAGCAGTATCAGCGCATTCCACCTTCAGAGTATGAGGCCGTTAAGACACATGTTCAGGGGCGTAATTTCCAGGGGGGTTAGGGGGGTTATGACCAATAATCAGACCCCGCCAATAAAATTATGAATTATCTTGCATAAATAGGCTGTTGATTTTATTTACTCATTTCGGTTATTATCAGCAAAAGAGTTGCACGTTTAATCATCTGGGAATTTACCAGATTTATTTAATTATTCAGACAGAGCTCTTGACCCCCCCAATGTTCAGCACAAAGTTACGACCATGCCCATATTCAACAGCTTTGGGAGAGTCAGGAGAAAGTGGTAGCTCCTTTGCATCTCTAATTGTGGTAGTAAGGGAAAAGGATTCTAACAGAGGAAGGATGCTTTTCCCTGCCACGAATTGAGGAGTCCTTGGATGTGTTGTCAGGCTGGTTTTCGATCTTGGACTGGCTGATGAAAAGAAAACTGCTTTCTGCTTTTGGGTGATTTAATTTAACCGCATGCCCGTGGGTCTCTGTAATGCACCAAGCACTTCACAAAGATTGTTGGAGAGAATGTCTGGTTCCCAGAATCACCAGTCATTACTGTTGTATCTGCATGATGTAGTTGACAGCGAAGAGCTGAGGACTGTTCTCATTGTTGTAATAATAGTAATAATAATAAATTATAAAGCGCCTTTCAGGACACTGTACAATAGATAAAAAGACATAAATTGTGCATGTTTATTTTGTATATTGTTATTTTATTGTATCAGCAAGCACCAATTAATGTATTGATTGTGTTTTAAAGCGGTTTAATCACTTCTTATTGTTGCAGACAGTGAAGGTGTTGCATGGAAACTGTGATTTTCCTGCTGCTTTTTGCATGTGAGCTTGAGCGGTGACGGGCACTGAAGATTTTCTTTTATATATTTTTGGCCAAGTGTAGATCGCTGTGCATTCAGTGTGTGACACGTGGTGTTGGTTTTTAATATATTCCCCGTAGCACGAGTGCAGACTGTAGGCCACCACGTGATGAAGCCAACAGAACCAAAATGCAGAGGTGAGATTCTGAGGCTGGCTACGGCTCAAAGTTTTGTGATTAAATAACTTTGAACAAAATCAGTGACTAAGGCAGTTCTGGTCCAACACGAACAAATCCTGCTGACTGCTGTCAAAGCAGACCAAGCTCCTGCAGTGGCTATACAGTGTAGAATAAAAAGGGGATGTTTTTTCCTCTTCTAGTTTCATTATTTTAATGTGGCACTATTAGTTCATTAGAATCATATAACCAGCTTTGCATTAAATATATACTGAAGTTTTTGATCTTACATTAGCTTTTGTATTACAGTGATTGTTATAACTCTAGTTTGATTTTCTACTTACAGGTACCAGAATAATAATATGATCTTTCATTGCAGATGTGACCATGATCAACTCATACATATTGCAGTTTGTTGCTTATTATAGAGTTGTGCTCAAGTTAATTAAGGGTTAAAAGCTACAGTCAGCATGAATGTCTGACTGATCTATGGAGGGGAAAGGCTTCGAGCATAGAGGGCCGCACACGCCTACATACCACTGATATCATATTATTCTTTGTGGTCTTTTATTCAATTATGGTTTTTTGCTAACTTTAAAGTGGTAGTTAATTAAACGACATTGATTAAAATATTAAATACCTCAGTCAGTTTCTGGGCTTTTTAGAGAATCAGTGAAAAGCATAAATCATCACTTTCATGTTTAATCATTAATGATTGAAATGAACTGAATAGCGTTTAGAAGATTTGTTAATTTGTTTGTCTTTTGTTAAAAAGAGTGGTTTCAATAACTTCAGACACACCTTGCATTTGTGCTTGTGATGAGTTGGCACCTGGTCTTTTGAAGGTCATAAGCTTCGTTCGGCGTGATGGTCCGGACTGATATATTGCAGGTTTTGACTTTGAGTGCAGAGGGCTAAATGCAAACATGCTTACATTACATATAATACATATAATCTAGGAATGTGTCCGGCCTGAGGCCTTAACTCATTTGGAGTCTCACTATATTTTACTCTACTTGGTAACAGATGACCAGAGTCCATAATTAGCCTCAGAGACCCTGAGGGCTTGAAGTTTGCTGCCTTGTTTGGAAGGTGTTATAGAAAGGAGAAGTTCTATGTCTGTTTGTAGCCGTTAGAGATGTACAAGATGTACGATTAACTGTGACTAATGTCTGGAACCTATTTTGATCTGTCATTACGCATGAAGGGGCGTTCTAATACCCTGATTTTTTACAAAACTATGGAGATGTGTTTTTTGTGATGAGATCTGAGGCTGTCTGCATACAGTTTCCATCTCCCACGTGTGTGACCATTAAAATCATCGTTTGACTTGACCCGGCCGGACCAGTGTTGTTATTGTGGTGTTTCTCCTGTCTCCACCCCCAATATTTTGAACCATAACAACAGGATCGTGGCAACAGGCCGGACACAACATACTCCTGAAGCGTCCCAACGGGCTCCGCTGAAGGCTTTGTCCAAGTCCACAAAACACATGTAGACATGGGCGTAACTTTGTGCTGAACATTGGGGCGGTCAAGAGCTCTGTCTAAATAAATAAATAAATCTGGTAAATGATTAAACGTGCAACTATTTTGCTGAGTAAATAAAATCAACAGCCTATTTATGCAAAATATTTCATCATTTCATTGGGGGGGGTTATATTGGTTGCGTCTGAACCCCCCTAACCCCTCTGGAAATTACGCCCCTGCATTAGACTGGTTAGGAATGCACTCTCAAATATTCTTGACAGGATAAAGAGCTGGTCCAGTGTTTCAAATCCTGGCTGGAAATTCTTCTTGTAAGGTTCGACTAATCGATGAACTGTCCCGCCCAGCACCCTGGCATAGACCTTCTCAGGAAGCCAAAGGAGCGTGATCCCCCTGTAGTTGGTGCAAACCCGCTGGTCCCCCCTTTTAAATATGGGGATCACCACCCCAGATCTCCATGCAAGTTTTTAATACTTCCCTGTTGTATAAACAGTTTCTTTACTGACCTCACGACATTATTGTAAAGACCGGAGTGCTGGTCTTTAAGATGCTTCACCAAGTCTGTTATGCTGCCGCCCACATGTTCAGCTGCTAGTGATGCGAGAGCCCATCTGCAGCAGTGTTGTGTGATGCTGTGTGTCAGCAAAGTGAAAGCTCTGCATTTGCTCTGAACACACTATCAGTCAAGACCAAGCAGCAAATCACAGAAATCCAATCTTGTTTTTGGATTGGTGTAGAGCAGTTACACACTGTTAAACGTTCGAAGTGGCACGTTGGTGCTCTGTGTTTGTCATCATTCATATAACAAAATGGAGAAGAGAAAACCGAGAGGGAGACGGCAGAGATCTACCATTGTTGTGTAAAACCTGCTGCTTCAGGGTCCTCACCGCAGTGTAAAAGCAGGCACACAGTGACCTCGAGTGACCTCTTTCCTCCTGAATAAAGTTTGTAAGAGTAAACATTCCCGGCACATTGGATGGAAAACCAGCTATTATCAGAAACACTCAGTGGGCTCTGCTGCTGTGGGAAATGTTGCACTTTTTGAATATTTTTAGAACTTTTCTCTTGCTGCAAAATATATTGTTTGATGTTTCTTATGTAATATGAGTTTGCACAAACAAAGCTGATTTAAGGTGACGAGCTAAAGTCTCACCCATCTTAAACAGAACACTCATCTACTTGGTAGTAGGCAACCAGGGAGCTATTTTAGGAGAAGTATGTTTGGAGTTCAGCTAAAAAAAGCTTTATTTAGACTGCCTAAGAATGTGCCTGCGTTTCATTCGTACTCGAAATCTTCCTCTCCATCTGCAAGTGCGGGAAACGTGGGTGAAGATGAAAAGATGGATCTCACCTGTATCTCTCCTCCGTCTTTACAGCTGTGCACCACGCTGTATTCACTACAATATCTCTGAGTGATCCAATCACACTTGAATGTTTGCTTAAGTCAAATTATAAACCACTCAGAGATTTCACTCACTCAGAGATAGAGTCATGTGCGAAAGCCTCAAGGTGTTAGTACTCTTATCTGGACTGACCTAGATTCAGCCTGCAGCAGAAAAGATGCAGCCATAGAAGAACAGGAAGGTAACGGAGTCCTGCGACAAACAGACCAAAGAGCCCTGATTTGAGTGTCTGGGATTAAATGAAGATACCAGAGACACTGAGACAGCCCGAACCTACAGAAGAACACTGACCGCGGGTTCTTTAGATACGTAGTAGCTCCACACACTGTCCAACTCAACAAACTAGAAGCAGTACATCATTTTACTGAAGAGTTTTCAGTTCAGTTTCTAGTCTAAAGCTTTGCAGTGGTGTATATTGGCCCATTGCAGACCTAGAGTTAACATATTTCAGTAGCAGCAGGATAAAAGAAATCGACTGGTTCTTATATAACGCTTTTCTACTCATGTGAGCAGTCAAAGCGCTTTACACAACTTGTGCATTCACCCATGCACATTTTTCTAAGTGCTTTATAGCAACATTCACACACATTCATACTCTGATGGATGCATCGGAGAGCAATTTGGGGTTAGTATCTTGCCCAAGGATATTTGGCATGCAGACTAGGGGAAGCCAGGAATCAAACCACCAACCTTCCGA
>NW_024582554.1:789233-799863 GCF_018398535.1 Haplochromis burtoni | reverse complement strand
CCTATTTGCTTTTTTGGTTGTTTGAAAATGTGTCTCCTGTAAATGTGCCTTCTGAATAAACAATGGAAATCAAAGACTGCAGTGTTTTATATAAAGTAGACTAGTGTGTTTCCCCTGATCTGTAAGTGTTTGCATATGATGCAAGTATATGTCATTTTGTCAACAGAGTTACATTTTGACAAAGGAATGTCAGGTTTTGACAGCAGAGTTTAGGTTTTGGGAGTAGAGTTTCAATTTGGCACAGATGTGAATGGTATATTTCCCAGTGTTGTGTCATGTGTACTTGTGTGTACAGTTTTGGCACAGAGAGCGGAGTTTTGCAAAATGTGTTCAAGCAGTGGGCAAAAACTGTAAAAGGAGCTCATCCTCCCCACCACTGCCAGATTCAATCATGTGACCTCTTGTGGTTTTCTTTGGAATAGTGTAGCGTGTTGTCAGGCATCTCTCAGGTTCCTATTGGCTCTACATAAGTGTACGTTTTTCTTGTATCTGTGGGATGAGCAAACATGCTGTTCACGTTGTCATATGCTCATTAATAAAACTGTAATCTTGTACGCATGTGTGGTGAAGCATAATTTATGTGAGGGGGGAAATGTCGAAACCTTATTTTTCAGCAAAGTTGAAAAATGTTTATTAGATCTGAGATGTAAGACTTCACAAAACAAAAACAAACAAACACCCGGATTTGTTGGCGGGGGGTTTGACAGAACACGATTCTGTGTGAGAGATCTCGTAGTCAGTCATTGTTGGACTCAATAGAGACAACATTATCAGAGCCACTGCGCAGAAAAAATGAACGCCATTTTTTCCCAGTAAGTACCAGTACAAGAATTTACTGTCTTTCAATTTTCTCCTTTTGTATTTGATTGTTTGGGGATAATTTTGAAGGTGTGAACAGGTAAAATGAAGCATTTATCCTTCGCTCCTGTTTAGTGACTGTGGGCCAGGAGGGAGTTTCCTTGCTGTGACAGTGAGCAGCGCTCCTGTTTCCAGGACCTTGTTGAAAACTCTGAGATGAGAGTTAAAGCCAAAACACATTGTTATGACGGGAAGTGGAGCTCAAGCACACGCCCAGTTTGGACGACAAGACAGGAGTCAGCCAAAAGCCATGCTGGGAACAGATGCAGTAAATATGCATACAGAATGTACAGCAAACACATGAAGTAAAAGCAGTGGGTACAACACTGTGGCTCACTTCATCGGTTATCCCAGTTAGTGATAAACTAGCTCAAATGTGTTTGTGTGTTTAGCAGATGGACCTTTACAAACAGGCAAAGTGGGAAACATGAGTCCCACAGGTCCTTTGGTGAGGACAGTGGCCTGTATGATGACATAGACACAACAAGAGAGACTCATCTAAAACTCCTGTTTATCACGGCCCACCAGTGTGGTTATAGTGTCATTTTAATGTCCTTTTGTTGGGAATTTTCAAGCCCCAGTGGAGTCCACCCTGACCTTATGTCCCAGCCAGAGAGTGAGTAAAGTTCAAACCACTCATGAGGTGCTAAGAATTGAATCAGAACAGCAGTATTCAGAGAAAAACCATTACCTCCCACAGCCTCAGCATGCTGTCGCTGCAGCCGAGACCAAGACTGACCGACCGGGATCCACCGAGCCAGAATCACAATCCTGTCCTTGGACCATCTGAAGGAGGAGTCACTGAAATCATGAACAGCATCCAAGTGTCCTTTCTTTTTTTGGTTGGGTAGCAGCTTTTTCCTTTTTTGGGACTTTAACAACTGCACTGCCCCCCACACCCAAGCATGAGCTCTGAAAATGCTTCTGATGTCAAACAAATGATTAGAACCTGTGTGATCATTGAAGCACGAGGTCAGGACAATTACACAACACATCACACACAGTGAATGGATGGTTACACAGGCAGAAGAAATACATCAAAGCAGCGCTTCGCATCGGTCCTGCACTAATAATAAAGTGGATTTTTATTGAAACACAGATGAGATACTTTGTGTGAAAACTGTGTGTGAGACGGCCATACAAGGCCAAGTTATTATACAACCAAGTAAACAGATCAGAAATGCCGTTCTAGGCACAGCGAACAGAGGACGTTGGTTCATGCTGCATAAAAGTATGAAGATTGTTTTTGAGGGTATAAAGTCAACAGGTGAGCAGCACCGCCATTCTGCAGTCATCCAACCGAAAAAATGCAAACAGGATGTTAACACACTGTTAACATGTCATCACTGTATGTTTAACTGAGCTACCAGGAAAAATGGATCATCAGACGCGGCACGCATGAGGAGGCGCTGAATCAAAACCTGTAGACGGGGTTCAAACGTGGTGGGACCAAAAAAGGCTTCAGCATCCAGACAATGCTGAACTACTCACAAACACTCGTTGTGTGTGTGTGTGTGTGTGTGTGTGTGTGTGTGTGTGTGTGTGTGTGTGTGTGTGTGTGTGTGTGTGTCCGGGGTAAAGGTTCATTTTTACAAAGCTACGCTGTAAAAGTGTAGCTCCTTACTCAACATAGTATCGACTCAACATAGCAACCAAGCCACCTAATGTCACTTACAAGTGCTACAGAGAGGAAACGTGGTGGGAATTTGTATAGAACAACATCAGAGACAGGTTAGAAAATGTTGCTGATGGCAGGAACCACAGTACCTGTGCTAATCTTACTCCTGTCTATGCAGACAGACAGGACAAGCCTCGTGTGTCCCCAACACATGATTGAGCAGCAGTGGCATACAGTCGTGCCCAGATGTTCTGTTTGACACCTCAGCTTTTCTTCAGAACGTGTTTGTATGGTATAGTGAAGAATACTAAAGTGCACCCTGAGGCAACATGTGTTGTGATTTGGTGCTACAGACGTCAAATTCAACTGAATAAGCTCAAAAAGTGTTATTGGCAAAGATGCTGGCACTGCTAGGTTGTACGGAGTGGTGTTACTGTAAGCTGCAGAAACAGCATTGTGCAATAACAACCATGTTAATCAAACCCGCACAAATATCATTGCTCAACGCTCAGTTGTTTTAAAAAGAAAGAGGGACATGCGTTCACTGCTGGTAAAGCGGTTCAGAGGAACGGAAGAGGCAAGCCCGATCGTCATAATCAAGTAGAAAGATGAGGCTGGAATTGCAGCACATGCCTCGAGCACATTTTCATTCTTCCCTCACTGACTTCAAAAGTCATTCCTTTTCTTTGCAAGCTCCTTTGACTCATTCCTTAACAGCAGAGTTGCGTTAGTACAGAAGAAGTCTGTAATAACAAAGACTTGATTATGCAAGCTTAGTACCAGTAAACCGTAGCACTTTCAAAACTTCACATGGCCAGCATGCTAATGCTGCAAAATGGCTTCGATTCTACCTTAAGCTGGAACAGGTCGAAAACAGCAACTCAAAGGCGTCTTGGTCTAGGTACAAGCGAGACACAGTTAAAGGTGCCAAAACGTCTACAGCAGCTAAGAATAAGATGTGTGCCAGAAAGTCTGACGGCACCATGTTTCACAGCAGCTGGTGACAGTGGTCTTTATAGCAGCTCTCCATCTGCTCTGGTTAGAGTAGCCCCATGTCACACTGTGTCTGCAATTTAGGGACAGCTCAGTAGGTACAGTGGTCGGGGGTTCGAATCCACTGAGCACGGGGGTCAAATGCAGATTATATTACATTATGTGTAAAAATTACCACCAGCTCAGGTCTAAGATCCTGGACGTTGGTCACACGTGAGGTCAATACTGAGTCAGAATTTAAATGTAAATAAGTCTTTGATAAACTCTCCGTTGGCTTACTGTTTTGTGTTTTGTTCTTTTTTTTCTTGTTGGAAATTCTAGTAAAACTTTATTTATGTGTGTACACATATGCACTATAAATGCATTAAGACAGATGTGAGCTCACTGGGCCCCAAAATACATTTACATTATAAAAAAGACAGAGTGACGCAGAATAGAGAGATCTAACTAAATCGGAGGCCTTTCCACTGTTTTATGGAAAGCAGAATTTGAATGGCCATAACGAGGTTAAACACACATAGAAATATGAGAACTTGACTGATGCACCGCAGGAACAGACAACTGAACCTCTGCAAAGCTACAAAAGCAACACGAGTCCCCACCAAGAGCCTGAAAAGCAGTAAGCCACTGTCTGATGATTCATCACAGAATATTCCGTGAACTCTGTGGTCCTAACATGCCCTAAGAAATACAGCTACAGTCCAAACAGTCCAAACCTTCCTCCTCAGCTAGGACATTTATGGCCTGAGTCCTGCAGCATGCACTCAGGATAAAGCAGCGATTTATTAAGACATCAGATTAATGACTGAGTGCAGTTTATTGGTGTGGCCATAACTGTCCCAGTTTCTGGCCCACTGGGAAAATTAACCACACACCCCTGACATGGTATACTGTGCATAATTCAGATCTCAATTTCCAGTATTACCTTTTGCTGCTGGTAGTTAACGAGTGTTGGTTAAAAAGAAACCTGTGTAGTTGCATCATCACTGCTGTAGCAGGAAGGTGTGAGCCAGATTTTTATAATGAAACAGAAAGACATGCTGGGAATGATGAGCCACAGAAACTCAACAATCTCACCGACTTCATGCCTCGTTGCTCAAATTCAAAGGCAGAATTACTCTGTATAAAGCAGAGAAGACAATGAAGTTTACTTAAAAAGTTAATTGTAATCAGTGGAGCGTGTGTGTGTGTGTGTGTGTGTGTGTGTGTGTGTGTGTGTGTGTGTGTGTGTGTGTGTGTGTGTGTGTGTGTGAAATATGTGTCTCTTTAAAATTTAACATACTTTCATTTTGTTAAAAGTTAAAGATGAATGAAAGGAAGCTTTGATGTCCACTCTCAGACCTAAACTTCACCTTTGACCACAGTGACAGTGGCATTCAAACACCTCATCAGACTGGACCTGCATCAGGGTCCAAGGCTGCTCCGGATGTTTCAGAAGAAAATAAACTTGTAAGAATCAAGTTCTGTAAAATTGTACAACCTTGGAGACAATTTTTTTTACTTTGAGATAAGAAAGGTGGCAACAAGTCACTATATCTGATATTCAACAGTGAACATGGAAAACAGCTGGGCCATTATTACAAATTATAATTTAATTCTATCTGGAATATGAAACATCAGTGCACAAAGACACACTGTGGATTTACTGCACCCTTTCAGTCCGCTGTCACACAGTGTGACAGGATGACATCAGTCACACAGCTTTATCTGATGGAGACTTGAAGATCTCATATCTACTATCATATCTACTCATTTCAGCAGAAAGCAGTCCCAGTGCAGAGCAGATGACAGCGATTCTCACAGGCGGCGTCATCGTTTTACGTGAAAGCAAGCTGAGGTCATCTCCTCAGCCTGTAAACTCCTTGAGCGAGCTCGACCGTGCACGTGAAGTTTTGGGCCCTTTCAAAGTGTCTTTGGAGAAACCTGCTCACCCTTCATAAGGTCTCAGCTACTACTCATCTGAGAATCACATCCATGGCTATGGCCAGCTATACTGCGTTTTTGTTTATCACAAACTTTATCTACAGTAAACGATTCGTGTTTGGGACGCCATAAACCTGTCTCAAAGTCGCTAGCATCTGCACGTCTAACGTTTTCATGGATACATACGTGATCCATGTCACTGCACACTAGTCACTATCACCTGCCAGGGGACAAAGGTCCATTCCCTTTCTGTGCCTGTTATGTGTCAAGGGAAGTGTGGCCCGTGAGTCAGTGGATTAGTATCCCTGTTAGCCCTGCCCTTGTTTGTTAAAGGTTAAAGCTGTGACCCCACCAGCACCCACGTGCTCTATCTTCTGTAGTCGGAGGAATGACTGTATAAGAACAAAGTTTCCATGAGGCTGGTAAAGCAGGTGACCCCACCTAAACAACATTTACAGACTTCTGTCTCTGCCTGTGCTCCAGCTGTGCTGCTTTACATGACCCATGTAGCTCTGGTGGTTGACTGCACGTGCTTGGCATGAGAAATAAAAATCCGTCTATTACTTACTGCCAATCTCTCTTGGGAAAAATCGAGCCTCGACATTTATGTTTCTTTTTTCCATAAACCTTGTTATGGAGGTCAGCTATTGGGGGATATTTTCCATGTTTGTCTGCAGAGGCAGTTGGGCAGGGCTCAGGCACTCTGGCACACAACATGGAAAACCTTTCAAAAGAGGCCAACATAAACGCTCCGTCCCAGAGCGAACTGATTACTATTATATTAGCTGCCAGTCTGAGAACGAACCCCAGAGAACCCATTTGGTTTTATCCCACAGCATCACTGTCTCTGCATACTCCATCCATCCATTCGCTTCCGCTTATCCCTTTCAGGGTCGCGGGGGGCGCTGGAGCCTATCCCAGCTGTCATAGGGCGAGAGGCAGGGTCCACCCTGGACAGGTCGCCAGTCTGTCGCAGGGCTAACACACAGGGACAGACAACCATTCACACTCGCATTCACTCGCACATTCTCACCTAGTGGCAATTTGGATTAATCAATTAACCTATCCCCACAAGCTGCATGTCTTTGGACGGTGGGAGGAAGCCGGAGTACCCGGAGAGAACCCACGCAGACACGGGGAGAACATGCAAACTCCACACAGAAAGACCCCGGCCTGATGTGCTCACCACTGTGCCACCGTGCTGCCCTCTGCATACTCATGGCCAACAAATTTAAGATGCTTCAGTTGCCACAGATAGAACTGGATGACATTTACGCTAACATCACCCTTATATCAGTACATCAGAGTGTAACAGTACAGTACATCACAGCAGGCTGTCTGCCCTCTCAGACATATTACAGTTATAGATTATCAGTACTGCAAACACTCACCATCTACTCTGTGAGCAGTAGTGAAACTGTGAGAAGTCAAACACAAATGGGAAACAATGAGTGTCTGCAACCTGCTAGCGACCAAAGCCAAACTGACAGCAACTATTCACCCACTACACTGGGAATACACATTTTCCCCCCAACATCCAGTGGTTGCCAACCAGTCTGTAGGCCTGCGCAGCCCGACTAATGCTGCAACAACTCATGCTCACAGACATCTGTGGAGGCAGGCTCCACCACACTGACTGTGTCATGTGCAACACTGGTGTGGGCGCTGACGCCACGGTACATAAGGAAAATTACCACATCAGTGGTGGTAAAGGTGGAAAAGTTGAAACTAGAAACAAAACACATCCTGAAAGTTGCATCTTTTCAAGGTGCTGCAGCATCTGCATTATAATGTGGGAATCTCTGGGCTCCTGCACTGATGTATCACTGAAAAGGTGGGAAAACTGACAGAATCACACATCTGCGTCTTCAACCTGGCCTAGCCAGCCGCAGCACCTGGTTACAAAAGCTGTGAGATGGACAACCAGCTGAACTGTGCCAGTGGATGCAAGGTCACTTTTGGCTTGTACAGCCATCTCCCAGGGCAACAACAGCAGGTGTAGCGGGCTCATTAGCCCCGTTTAGGCCACACTCTTACCTTTTAATCATTTATTTAAATTAGTTTACTTAATGTTTAAAGAATTCACTGTATAAGATGATTATAATAGTGCCAAAGATAATCATGAAGCAGCTTTAGATGTTCACTTTGTAAACTTTGCTCCATGTGGTTGGGATTGAGAGCGGGCCTACATTGTGACCTTCATCTTAGTTTGCTCCTAAAACTTCTCAGGCAGATTCATCCATGGCTTGCAGAGTTGTGATAGTTTTGTATTTTCTCATTGTTTAATTTTTAGTTCAATTTTTATTCGTTCCCGTGTTTTAGTCTGTCTGGAGGGCATATATCTGGGGGAGAAGGAGGAGCATCAGCACAGGCACCTATTACATATCAAAAGTATATCATATGCAGTATAATAACAGCCACATGGTGCAGGACAGTGATTACAACGTTTCTATTGCCGAGGGAGTTTGGGGCTCGCTGCTGCCATCTTGTGGTGCAATGCTAAAAATGTCCGCAGGGCGCTTTAAACCTACGACAGACGTTACTGAAGCTCCTAATATCACATCTTTGTCGTAGCTTCTCACACTCAAGTGGTTATAACCGAGTGATAATCCGTGTGTTTAGAGACAAAGCACCGTTTAATATCTCTCTGCCTATTGCTAAGCTAACGTACGCTAAAGTGTCCAACCAGACATGTTGTCCCAACAGCAAACGCTGAGTAGCACGAATGGTTCCGGCCCTGCAGTGTTTTTTTTTGTTTTTTTTCATACTTTAATTAAATTTATGCACATATTACAATCTCTCGTTGGGAGACAACATTAGTGCAACAACATCTTGAAAAGGTTGAATAAGAAACCAAACGAAATAGGAAAAAAAAACTAAAAGCAAGAACAAAAAAGAAAAAAGAAAAAAAGAAAAAAAAACATATATACATATACATAAATATATGAAGGCCATTTTTATGACATATAACAGTTTCTTTTCTGTGAACACTTTAACATATATGTGGCTTAGTACACCAAAAACACAATCATTAAAAGGATAGAGATTGAGTCCCATTGTCGCATATCAAAGCAGCCTCTTTACATGAATCCCTCAGTAATTCTAAAGATGACAAAAAAGATTTTAATTCAATTTTCAATACAGTTAGGGAAGGTCTTTTACTTTGCCATTTGCATTTGTGTATGTGGTATTTGCCCATAATTATCACCACCTTGTGTACCGTGTGAGACGTTCAGGGTCTAACGCAGCGGTCTCCAACCCCGGGCCTTGGACCGGTACCAAACGACTCACGGACCGGTACCGGTCCGTGAGTCGTTTGGTGCCGGGCCGCGAGAGTTGAGGCTCAGGTGTGAAATGTTTAGTTTTCAGGGTTTTTATCGGTTTTGAGCGTGATTTTGTTATCGTTTTTATCGTTAACTCGGTTTTCCTGGGTCTTTTCAGTGTGTTATGAATAAATCTTCTTTTTTTCGGTACCGGTACTAGTTTTATTTTGTTGTATTTAAAGGCCGGTCCATGAAAATATTGTCGGGCATGAACCGGTCCGTGGTGCAAAAAAGGTTGGGGACCGCTGGTCTAACGGACACACCGCCGTCGGAGGCTGTTCTCCGGGGGACCATCATCAGCTGAAAGCTTCCTCTTCAGTGTCGCTTGTCTCTGTCACTACCAACTGCCTATCGAGACCAATTTAATGTATGAGGGGGAACAAGGTGGCACTCCATTCTCATTCCACACAACCAACCTGTTTCCAACTTTCCTTGTGACTTGCAGAAATTTAGGTAGGCACTAGGGCAGGGTATCGTCACTGATTTCTAGAATCGATTCAATTCCAATTCACAAGGTCCCGAATCGATTCGATCCACGATTTGATTTAATTCGATTCGATTTGAATTTTAGGGAAATTTTGACAGTCAGAAATATTATAATTCAGATCAGTACATTTACATATTTTTTTATGTATAAAAAGGAAGCTGACACTTTCGAGACTTTATCAAAGGTGTGAGCATCACAGCGAGGCCTTTGTGTCAAAGTAGCTGAAGATAAAACAGAAAAACATGAAGGTGATTTTCCTGGCCTGGATTTTATAAAAATATTCTGCAGTAAATCAAAAACGAAAGCAAACCATTAATCAACACATGAACATCACCTCTGACGTTACAGCGGTTTTATTAGAGACATGGTTAAGCGTTTTGCATTTTGCATAATTTTAAAAAGTTTAAATTTGTTCAATATTGAACGGCAGAAATGAGGTTTTCTTTTCGCAAGTATGTAAAACGAAAAAAAAAAACGTCGGCCAACAGCGCTGTAAACAGCGGTAGACCTGTGCGTAACAAGAAAGCAAATAATGCAGAAAACAGACAGACAGGGAGAGAGCTGTGTATGAAGTGTGATTTTTATGGTGGTGGAAGCAAAACAGGAAAAGTCAGAGTGAGTTCATGACGATGTTTATGTGAAGCGTAGTTTGGATCTTCTTTTGCTGCTGGTTTGGTCAGTATTGTTTGGAGAGACATCAAACTAACAGCTTCAGAATCAGCGCAAAAAGGGCGTAAACAACAGCGCAGACCCGCGGATCAGAGTCAGCGAGCTGTCGGCTTTCAGCCCCGACCGTCAGCTGAGAAAGGCGACATCTCACTGATTCTGATCCGCAGGTCGCGCTGTGTGTTTACGTCTTTGTGCAGAATCCGTCTACCTGCTCTCATTTACTGTCTTAGCTGTTTGGTGGTTGTTGAAATTTTGTGATCTTTCATCTGAGATTCTGGCATTTCGGGCAAAATAAATTTATATTAAAAAATCGATTCAGGATTTTAATGAATCGATTTTACGTTATCTAAGCCAGAATCGATTTTAATCGATAAATCGATTATAAAAACCCAGCCCTAGTAGGCACTGACCGCACTGAAAGTAATGGCGTCGGAATATTCTGGCTGGGGGAGAAAATTCTGCCTCGCGCAACAGCAAACTTTCCGTATTTCGCAAAACGGAGTGAATCCGTAGCAAATCCACGGTAAAGGGACCCCTAAATTTACTGATTTTTTTAACAGTGCAGACGATTGAGCTGCGTATCAAAACCCTGAAGGAGCTACAGAAGCGAAAGGGTCAAGTTAAGGAGGAGCGGAACAAGGAGAAGATGCAGGACACTGGAGAAAAGGACTGCCCCAATTGGGGCCAGAACCAGTATGGACAGAACTTTGAGCAGCAGAACCGATGGATGTAAACAGACTGAAATGGAGGAGGGCAGGA
>NW_024582554.1:747096-757146 GCF_018398535.1 Haplochromis burtoni | reverse complement strand
ACAACAGTTTTATATATATATTATATATATATATCACATATATATATATTACATATATATATATGTGAGATATATATATATCATATATCATATATCATACATACATACCGATAGTGTATCCAACTCGGGTCCAGCCATTCCATCCAAAGGGTAATCCAAGCAATCTTGGACTTCGAGCACCCTTTAGTGGTATCTTGAAGAACTGCAACGTTGATCAGCTGTAGAAAGGTCAAATTCCACAGCTCAGTTTAAAAATTGACGTAGGCGAAGCTGATTTATTAGCGACAGACTCATAATATCAATGGGGATGTAATCCATGAGCGTCCTCCAAGCTTTCTGGGTTCTTGTCTTCTTTCTTTGACGACTCACAGACGCAGTGATCCACAGTTTTATAACCGATTTCAAATGGTGCTAGAAGGCTTCAGCGGGCTCTAAGCACCAGAAGAAATCAGTTATCTTTTAGTGGCAACAGAAGAAGAGGAGGAGAGGAAGACGAGGCACTCGTGTACTGTCCTCCTAACACTCACTCACTGCTGCTGTCCTGCTCTCCCCAAGAACACTGATTTCAAATGGTGCTAGACAAGAGCAGCACACATCTAAACCACCACGTGAAACCAGCTTCTTGGAGAAGACGTTTGGTCACCACAGCTGCAGCGGTGAGATGAACTGCAGATCTCCGCCCTGATCTGTGCTTCGCCACTACATGCACCAACAAAGAGAGATAACTGCAGCTGATAGCATGGTTTTTACACAAACAGGAAGCTAACCACAACGTTTGTTGCCACTGAAGGTTAACAGCTAGTAGTTATATATAATTTGAATGTAGGCAATTTTATTCAGACATGTTATAAAGCAAAGTCAATACAACTGTAGGAAAGTCCCAACACGTACTTCTCAGGACAGATCAGAAGCACTGACCATAATATTTAGAAATTTCTTGGGTCACAAGTAAGTAGTGATTTATAGATATATATAGTTATGTTGTAGGAACATGAAAAAAACAACTCATTCACCTCCTAATAGAAAGACGATTAAAAGATCAATAAGTCAGATGTTGATCCAGAGTGCAGTGTTGTGTCGGACTGCTTCACGTGGACAAAACGACTCGATGATTAAATCAGATTCATTTGAAACCAAAGGTTGGTGGGAGAACAATGTCACCTTATTCTGCTTTAAAACTGCAGTTTAGAGATTTTAGAGATTAAAGTTTGGTTTCAGCACTTCTTCTTTGTGAAATAGTTCAACATTAAACCAAAGTGTGCTTTGCACTAGACTGAGTCGGGAATTGGACTCCAGCCTGGGATGCTCTGCACAGCAAATTCCTAATGTTCTAGACTAAACCATATTTACTGTCACAATATTACATTTTCACCCCACAACTATGAGCAACAACAAAGGAAATGTAAAGGTATCATTATCAAATCCACAGAAGCAAGGGAACTACACTGAACTTCCTATAACCACGTACAAAAAGAACAACTACATAGCTTTTCATTTATATTATTTCATTTTAAAATATTATTGCTATCGAAGCATATATCATACCTCTAGCACAGAAACCTGTCTACTCTTGTAATCCTGATTACAGATGCTAACATGTAGGAAAGGCAGGCGTGTCTGACGTCTGTGTGGATACCTGCAAACATTCACCTGCAACCATCAGCTTTCACTGCATGTGAACATGAGCTATAATCCACACAGGAAGTCAGCGAGCTGTCGTGCTCTGAGGCTGACGATTGGTTGCTAGCGGACATTCCAGGCTCCAGTTGCCTAGGTGACCCTGCAACATATTTACCAACCAGTCATATATCAGTCACCTGTATCCTGCACTCTCATTGGTAGTTGGTTCAAATGCTCACCTTGAAGCTGAGACAAGTTTTCAGTGCGTTTGTTTTTCACCTGTAGGTGCTTGCAGATAAACACAAGTTAGCTCCCAAAAGCCCAAACCAGGGTCAGCTATTATTCCAGCAAGGAAATACAAACCAGTTAGTCCAGCCTACTAAAAACCACTATTATAACACACACACACATCTGCTCATCAGGGTTATCTGTGCTGTTGCCATGCCAGTCCAGCATCATGAGCAGCTGGCACCTGAATACTTGCTTCAAGCAACGAAGATGAATTCAAACAGATCAGACGTCACATGAAAAGTGAGGCTGACAGCATAAGACAGGGACGCCTGCCACAGGAGCAATGCATCGAGCCTGCTGTGAACGGCGTTTGGAAGCACGGTGCTCGCAAACACAATGACGAGCGCTCGCTCCAGTCTACGTCAGCCTACGCCCACGACCTGCCACCTTCCACAGACACTACAGGAAGACAGAACACATGACGTCAGAGAGGAAAACCAACGTGAATGGATGGATACGAGTATGCTCAACGTCAACTTTACAGAGCCAAATCTATGTGACACATCAGCTCCATCAGTACAGACGGACACATGGGTACCTCTACACACATTGATTGTTGTGGGTCCACAGCAGAAGCATTTCCAGGCTGTTGCCACAGAGACAGAGCATGTGAAGAGAAGCACCCGAGCAACAGAGAAGCTGGTAAATGTGAGTCTGCTTTAGGGTCACAAAATCTTTGGATTAAATCGAGGTTACACAGAGGATCGCTATAGCACTTATTAGTCAAAGTACTGTGCCTGTCGCACACATGACATCTCAACATACAGACTGGAGGAGTTGTGAAGCTGACAGCCAATCAGAGAAAGTGTGGCCAAGCTCAAGAAATCAGCAAAAATCCAAGAAAACCAGCGAGCTCACTTCAGTTTGGAGGGAACTGAGACAAATTTGCTGAATTACTGGAAAGAAACTGTGCCACCCAAATTCTTGACGTTAGACTGCAACTAAGTCTCTGCCCCGAGTCGGCCACAGGCCTCACCTGAAGCACGCGTGCTGCTGGCACAGGGTTACGGCTCATCGCTGAGGGTTAAATGGCTCGTTGTAGACACTGCAGGGTGACACGTGAGCAGCTGGAGGGACGGACAAACTGTGACCGTGTGCGTGGTTTCTAGTGTCACAGCACAGAGATCTGCGTGCACCACTGTTTGTGGGAACCAGAGCCCAGTGCTTACATAACCAACACGGTCGTCATGACAACAAATCTAACAGTACATCATTGTCCCAGCGGCCCTCCAGGTGTTTGAAAGATGGGTGTCAGATGATCAGAGGTGTGTCCAGGCTACAAAGTCTTTACGCTGTCGGCGCTGCAGAAAGGTGGGGGCTTTGGAGGGCGGAGTCAACTAACAGCTGCCCATATCCGATGTTAGTGCTGACGTTCACCAGACAGTGTTTTGCATATTATTTAAAAACTCAGCCTGAATCCTGCAATTTTAAATTCACACACAAGAGGGCGACATTACATCTATAACACCGTGCGGGTCCTCAAAGGGAGGGCTCAGCTTTGATGCACTTGTGTTAGTTAGAGAGGTCAAAGGGCAGAAGTAAATCCACAGTAGGGACCGAAACGCGAACATTTTTAATTTCATTTTTGCGTCGCAGTCATCTTTCCATCCTTTAAACACAGACTCACCAGAGCCTGCAGAGCCTGAACCACAGCGCGTCCTGTCTGAGTTCAGGATTTGTGTAAAAACTATTCAGGTAGCAGGACGTGTGCCTGCTTTGTATGCCTGCACACTGATGAATAGTACAAAGATGCTGTGTACGCACTAAGCAGGTTGCATTTGAGTCGCTCAGTTGGATGCAGCGTTTTAGAGCATGAAGACAAACAAGTAGAACAACACGTCTACTCATTAGCAGCTCTGAATCAGCCACGTTAGCACCTTAACACAGACATGAATCATCACAAAGCCTCATGATTAAAAAAGAAAACCAAAGCTCACAACGAGCTGGCATTTCAACAAAGCTTACTCACTTATTTCAGCCATTATCTTAAGAGAACACTTCAACAGGAAGAGAAGCTCTTCGATCTTCCTGATGACTCGCTGCAGTTTCTGAGCCGCAGCCACGTCCCTGCATTTTACAACAGTAACACAATATCAACAAATAGCCATATGAATAATAGTTGATCTGGTAACATGAGTGGATGTTGAGGGTTTAGCTGAGGGCTCTGTGCAGAGTCAAACTGGACTTTTCCTTTTGGAGCCTTTTGGAGTTAAACAGAGTTACCTGACAAATATCTGAGGCTTACACCATTCAGCAAAAGGACTGATCAGAAATTATGGATGGAGCCCTGCAAGCTACACATGCAGCTGACCAATTTTCACTCGACCCTTTTGTCCAATATGGGAAAGCTCCAGCATAGAAGCAGAGTGTGGCACCGGCCAAGGGACCGAGCCTCACCCCGACCCAGAGTCCAACACCATCAGGTGACGTCACAGTGGCCTCCACGTTTGTAAATCCACCCTCCTCCAAACACTGCTGACCCAGGGCAGCAAAATAAAGCCTGCAGAGGCACAGCTTACTGCATCCGTACCCATAAAGTCACCACTCTGACTTATTTTAACTACCGTTGACGTGTAAAATAACAAGCTCTTCAAAGGATTTGTTGCAAAAGGCTCAGACCTGAGCTCAAAGGACATGAAAACAATCAGGGCTTACACAAATTCTGAACCAGCACCAGCCCTCTGCGCGATGAATGCAGGAGTGAGCGAGGGACACAAGCGGACACACATTTTGCTCTCGGGGGAAAAAGGCTTCCTTGTGGAGGTGAGGGGAGCGCTCGTTGTCGGCTCTCGCGCTGGCTTCCTGTTCTATTCTCTCCCAGGAAGTGACACCAAGAATGACAGGCCCAGGCTCCCACGGGTAACAGTGATGTCATCCTCGTTCCGTCCGTCCGTCTGTTCCCATCTGCGCCTGCAAATATAGACAGGAATGATGTGAAGTGGTGACGATTATTTTATGTAAGCTTATATTCTTGTCCTGCGTGTCACTCCTGCTGAGTCACGTAGAACACTCCACTTTGCTGATCAGTGGGCTTTCTTCTGAGTCGTGTGGTATTTCACATGACCTGTGGTTAACTTGGAGACAGGGACGTATAATTGGATGGACAGCCGGAGGGAGGGATGGAAGGCGAGCACAGGAAGGAGAAAGATTCATCAAACAGATGCACAGGATGTTCACGCCATTTAGCAACAACTATTAGTCACACTGCGGCACCGCTGTGTGCACCACCTGCCACAAGCTGCATCACCACACACCTTTAGGTGAGAACTGGAGAGTGAGCGCGTATGTGTGGGTGAGTCGCCGATAAAGAGATGGAGATGTGTTTGCTCTGCGGCCTCGGATTCGCTGAAAAGCAAAATAGCATCCACTCGTGCGGTGCGCGTATGAAAGCAGCTTCACCTTGAGACATTGCAGCGACATCTTGCAGCCTCTTAGAGAAATGAGCCGATGCTGACTGTGGCGTCTGCTTTTACTCCACACGCAGATAAACAACCAAATGCAAACAACGCCCTCGCATAAGCACATCAACCTTCATGGCTTTTACAGTGCAGTTCACCAGCCAGCTGCATAATGTGTAACAATCAAAGCGCCACATTCACATATAGAAACCAAGGCTGCGCTCTTTCCTCAGCCATGAAACTTGAAACTGGGAGTCAAAGGGCAGATGTTGTCGGTGCACATGCCCCACAGGTTGGATCACCTTCTGGAGGAGGTTCAGTGATCTGCCCCCGGGGCAGAGTAGTGACTGGAGCACACTTAAACGGACATGTTGGTGAGGGGGACAATCAAGTCAAATTCATTTATAGCACATTAAAAACAACCACTGATGACCAACGTGCTGCACACTTAAGATAATCAAAAGTCTCTGATTTAAAAGCTGAGGAGTAAAAGAGAGTTTTTAGATTTTGAAAGTGTCCCATGTTGGTCCTGATGTGAAGGAGCAGTCACAGCTACAGGGGTAATGAGGAGGCGTTGGATAGGAATGCTGTTATGGAGAGAAATACAGAAGGACAGACGATACTGGAATTTGTAAATGGCTGTGATGAACTAGGAGGAACATAAGGTGGCACAAGAGAGATGAGCAAGTCGCTAAGAGGTGGACTGCATGCTATGCAACCTGGGAGCAATATCAGGTCATGAAAACTTTGGAAATCAAGAAGATGCAAGTGAAGGCAGAGGCATTAACTGGTTGAAGTTGAAGAAGGAAGAATTCCAGTGGAGATGAGACGAGACAGGATAGTAGGGAAGAATTACCAGATGACTGGGAAAGTACAGCAGTAGTACTGGAAGTGCAGGATCAGTACGGAGGAAGTGAAGTATCAAGAGAATGAAGAGTGGACCTGTGGAAGTGTGGAGATGTGCAGGAGACAGGGCAGTGGACTTTCTAACCAGATGAGGAGTGTATGAGGGAAGCAGAAAAGGTTTAATGGTACCTATTTTCAAGAACAAGGGTGAAGTGCAGAAGTGAAGCAACCACAGAGGTTCATGAGCCACACCGTGAAGCTACGCGAAAGCAAGGTTAAGAAGAGAGGTGGCGATCAGTGAGCAGTGGTATGGCTTCACGCGTGAAAGACCTCCACAGATGTGATGTTTACGTTGAGAGTGTTGACGGACGAGTACAGAGAACATCAGAGTGGCTCTGTGTCTTTGTGGATGGGACTGGTACTTATGGAGCACTGTTCTACATATGTTAAGCACTCTTAACTACACGCCTCATTCACCCATTCACACACATGCCTAAGCACTTTTAATGTAACACTCTCATGTGTACCTCGGGAAAAATGTGCCCAAGGATACTTGGATAGATGGATGTACAGGACACAGGGATCGAACCACCGATCCACTTCGCTGGGAGTGACCCGGATGGACAGGATCAGAAATATGGATATCAGAGGCAGTGTTGGTCAAGGAACTTGAAAAAAGTAATCAGTAACTAATTACTGATTACTTCCCCCAAAAAGTAATCCCGTTACTTTACTGATTACTTATTTTCACAAGTAATTAATTACTTAGTTACTTTTTAAAAACACGATTTACAACCTGAAGAGGTGATAAAGCGATAGATCTTTCAGCCCAATTCTACTTTTTGCATAATCCATCATACAAAATGTAATCAGATGGAAAAGTCTCTTTTTAAAACTTGTTTTATTAGTTTTAATCTTTTAACTTTATGCATCAAGCAAAAATTTAATTATCTGCAACATTCTCTGACTGGAAGAAATTAGTTTAACATTTAAACCTATTTTCTGCACATTCCAGCACATAAAATAAAATATTTTTGTGTTTACACTCAGTCTTTCAAATAGATGCAAGTAAACAGCAGAAAATAAATAAAGTCAAAGACTCAGCGGTCCTGTTGCTCTATTTTCACCTGTAAAGCAGGAGTGGGGCAGGCGGAGGGTTACCCTGGTGCAGGTGTGCCGCGGTCAGTGGAAGAATCCGCGAGTTTCTCTGTGAGTTTCCCATTACGTCGTAGCTACTCGGTGCTTGTTGGAAGTTTAGGGGTTTTTTCGCTGTAAAAAGAAGTTTTCTTCCCACGCACAGCGGACACTCATGTTTTTGTCACTTTTTATGGAATCAAACTCAAAGTAAGGTCAGTACTTCCACGCTTTAAACGCTGCACGCTCATACTCTGCACTCGATATGTGATCCATTGTTGATCTGCACACAGCTGTTGTCATGAACGTCGCACTCGCTTACGTCACTGTCATGAGACATTCTCGCAAAAAATCACGGTTTTAGTAACGCAGTAACGCAGTATTCCTACGGGAAAGTAACGGTAATCTAATTACCGTTTTTGCAATAGTAATCCCTTACTTTACTCGTTACTCAAAAAAAGGAATCAGATTACAGTAACGCTGCCCATCTCTGATCAGAGGGAGCGCTCACGTTGAGCAGTTTGGGGACAAAGTTATAATTTCTCCAAATGACGAAATATGTTAATTACTCACATTTCATCGCAATTAAGAATCCAGTTACATTAACACAGATTTGGAAATTCCAACAAAAACCAAACAGTGTCTAGAAACTATTAGTAGATGTTAGGAAACACAATCTAGCAGCCGCACTGCGAGCGCTCTACACCAGCCGTCCCCAACCCCCGGGCCATGGACCGGTATTGGTCCGTGAGTCGTTTGGTATCTGTTTCCTGAAGGAGGTATGCAGTGTAGTTGTATTGAATGAAACCCCTCAATTATTCCTGCAACAGAGAATGACTACATAGTTCGACATGTGGTATTGAAAACCATTAATCACCCTCTGCTTTTGTGTCTGCTTGAAACTCTCCCAGCGGCCTACTCCTCTAGCAGGCAGCCTGTCAGACAGATCCAGTACCTCAGAACCGCCGACCCGACACTGATCTTCCCTTCCCGTCAACAAACCTCCCCCCTGTGAGCCATCTTACTGTTCAGCTGTTTCCAGGAAAATTAGCGTGGTCTGACACTGACATGAACAGGCAAAGGCCAGCAGATTCAGTGTATGCATTTACAGGCGATGAATCACTGCACAGTCACTGTTTAACTGCCATTATTGATTAGCCCAATAATACTATCCAGGAGCGATTCCCTGAAGAGGACTAACATGCTGCCATTATGAGTTTTTTCTTTTGTTTCCTGTAAGTTGAGAGTGAAACATTTAGCAGGGGGAGAAAAAACCACAATGTAAAGATCTCATGTGGTTTTAGCGCGCTAGCTAGCACGTTAGCTAGCACATTAGCTAGCATGTTAGCTAGGACACAAACCTTCTGACTGTGTCACCAATCCTCAGGAACGATGGAGGCCTCCACAGCTAATTACTGACAACATCCATAGTCCACCATAGATGGTTACTGACTGCATTCAAACCAAATATGAACCACTGTTTGCAACAATAGTTTACTCACTATTTGGTTCAACTTTATCATCATCAGAAAAGCCTCTTCCACAAAGAAACAATAGAAAAAAAGTAGATTTTTAGTCTAAGGTCAGTATCATGTCTGCCATCTTCAATGCAAACTATACCACAATATGACAAACGCAAAACTTATCATACCGCCAAGACTGTGAGAAATAACCTGAAGGCCTCCAGGAAATGTAACGGCTTATCTTTGGCACACTGATGATGGGTACGGGCCCTTTACTGCTGTTACACAACATCTGAATTAATGGATAAATGTCAGGGCACAGGCATTTCTCTCACCAATGACATTACCATAAAGCAGTTCATGCTGTATGGAGCGTACGGCCCCGGGTTACCGTGTGTATTAATGTGCGTCAGTGGCGTGGTTCAGGTGGGGGTCGTGCAGAGTAAAAGCCCAGAGGGATGTGGGCACGAGCCCCAGTGAGGAGAGCTACTCTGATGGAGGTGATGGTGATGGAGTGTTGGAGCATCAATCTCAGGGGAGGAGCGTAGTGTGGCTCACAGTACCACACACAGACTAGTCTGTTTTACTGGAGCCTCAGGTGACTCTATCCTGGGACTTTATGAACAGGTTTTCAATTTCAATCCATGTTGTAAATCCGGAGGACAAACATGTGACAGCTGAGTTTGTAAGATGGTATACTGATTTTTTTGCAACAGGAGACTTCCTGTTTTTTTCCTGTGAGTGTCAGCTGATCGGCAGGTATAAATTAAAAATGAAATGAAATAAATTACTATTAGCCCAACCCCCAGAGTCCACTGAAGTTAGCTGGAGTGCATTGCATCGTGATGTTGGCTCCCGGAGATGTTGTCATTAGCTACAGTGGAGACAAACTCAAAGGTGTCATAACTGCTTGTCTTAGCCCTTTAAGACCTACTATAGAACCAAGGCCGCCAGAGCTTACTTTATATTTTTACACGTTGTAGAGCCATTTTAGGGAGCATTTCAAGTTGCTATACATCAATACAACTGTTATAGCCCACATTTTATTAATATGTCTACATTAAGTCCATAGTAACGACATAAATTGCAAAAAAGTGCAATAAACTACAAAAAATTAGAAAATTGTTTTTGGGTTTTTTTACATATATTTCTACTTGGAGAAATTTAAGAGGTTTATCCCTCAAAACTTTAAATACAAAAAAGTTGCAAAAAATAGTTTACAACAACAGGAAATTTATTTTGAGTGTCTTCATAGTTTTATTTTTGAGATACACCAATTTTTATATATCCATCCATCC